>NC_135140.1:16399130-16699239 GCF_051014445.1 Colletes latitarsis
CGTCGGTGCTTTGTGTAGAGAAGACTTACTAAATTTCACGATTTTTTGATAAATTGAAAATGTAAAAAAAAGTCTGTTCAATTTTTTTCAGAAATTTAATGTACCAAATATGATTTTGTAGTAAACCAATAGATATAATTCAGAATCGAGACGAATATATGTACACATACATATTTTTTTACAAAATTTTAATAGTATCACCATATCACAGTGAAACAATTTTTCCACTATCTGTTTACATCTCAATTTACAATTTAAATAAAACGGACAATAACAGAGTAATTTAAATCTTACGCTTCGTAGAACTCGGTTAACGAAAAACATTAATATCGGCTCGTTTTTTATTCATTCGACGCGCAAAGCTGTTACATTTTTATCTTTTCCTATTCTTTTTATCCGTTGAATTTTGTTCACTCTCGTGTTACATGGACGGCAATTAAATTGTCGAAAAAAGCCAGGGATTCGCTGGCTGTGTCTGGTGACATCGATAACGAGCCTCCATCTGTACAGTGTGACTCAGGTGCGAATGTAATTTCTTTTTTGTTTGTTTCTCTTCACGGGAAAATCTTTTTTAAAGTCCATATTTAAAGATGAAATTGCACAAGTACAAAAACAAACCCCTAAAACTGTGAACTGTGTCTATTTTGACACGGTATATTATTTATTAACATTCTAATCTCACCAGGGATATCAGCTGTCCATTTATGAAATAAATTTTGAGCAACTATATAAAATCTACGAATCGTTCACACAGGGTACTCATAATTCCGCGTCACCCTATATGAAAATTTTGGAAACACATTTGCCAGGTTGCCGGACCAACGCACCAGCAACTCGTTTCGAGCCCGTAAAAACGCGTTTCCGGCGGGTTTTCGTGTCGCCCGGCCGATTTGAGATTATTTAAAACGTTCAACGACTCGGTTTTCCGCCGCGTTGCGGCCTGTTATTTGTCGCGTTAATACTTTCCGGGTTGCTGCGATGCTTGATCACGTTCCACGGGGGCGGGATTTATTTTCGAGTCGTTTGTTTCCCGATGCTCATCGATCGTGAAATCCGGACTGATTCAGGATCAACTGAATTTCCGACGGCTTAACGTTTTTCCATTCGTCGCATATTTAGTCACAATTTCGTGGAACGGTCCGCATAATCGTTTCAATAATCACTGATTCGATGAATACGGAAGTCTGGCTCTAAAAAATGTTTCCGCGCTAAAATATTCAATTGTATATTTAATGGCGGAGACTAGTCGCGTGTTTGAACGATTAAAAAATCGTTTTTATATCAGTATCGTATTTTATTATTGATAAACACTGAAAAGACACACTTCTCGATCGAATACATCAAAGAAAATTACGTATTAGTAATAATATATAAATTGTAATTAATAAAATTAACCTGAAAAGTTAGCTTGAAGTGTTTCGAAAAATTTTGTATTCGGTTGTAGTGAAAAATATATCAGAATGATGCAAGTAACATGAAATAACAGGATAGGTTGAGAAGTACAGTAATTGCCCGCTTACAAGTAACAATTTGTATACGAAATACCACTTTTCTAAGTGAATGGTTTTGTTTGTCCCATTGATCAGAGATACGTTCATTCATTCTACCCTTAAGTACTAAAAAAGATCATTTTGTATGTCAATGTAGGGGTTGATTCCGTTACTTGAATCCGGGGTAAAAATCGTCACTCTAAAGAGGGAATTACTATACCTATGACAAGGCTTCTTGAATGCATATCGTACGTTTCTATAACCTGAGATCTCAATTTCGTATCAGGAATTGCTGTTCAGAGTATACATATCAAAGAGAAATCATTATCCCTTGCGTCATCAGTCTACAGCGATCGGGACTACATATTTGCACTGTTGCCGGATAACAGAACTCAAACAGAGGGGATCGGTGGGCAGAGATGTCGAAGAAGCCCGGGGAAACTGTCCGGTACAGACCGATGAAAATACCCTCTGGAGAAAGCTTAAACTTTCGTTGGGTCCACTGTTGCGGCTTCCTTCGTCGTGTTATCCGTGCCTTCCCTGCGGAGAGCGTTCCTCTTCAGCATCTAATTGCCAAGTACCAAGCGGGAAAGTTGCTGATGCCAACTGCAACCGACCTGGAGAATGAAAAATCCGGCAACCTCGAGGTGATACGGGTCCACGACTGTGGTGTGGACGGCCGATGTTGATCCGTGGGTTTGGAGTGCGGCCAGGGAGTGAGGTGTTTCGTCGAGATTCAGATATAGGGGTGGCCCTTTGCGTTTGAGAACATTTTGGTGTTTCGTCCGTTTGTAACAAGTTGTCTACCGGCATTTACAGATTTTGTTTTATTCGCTGTCCGCTCTTGAGTCATTTTTCAGAGGGAAAACGTTTCTCGTCCTCCACGAAGAATCCTTAAAATGGATTCCCGCCACAATTCGTTTGTTTTTCAGGTCTATCTCCCTCAGTTTTGCTAGACAAAACTCTCCACTGTCCCTCGGTTAAAGGCAACTGGCCGGACCCAATGTTCAGTCTTCAAGCGAGGGATTATTGTACGTCTATGACAATTTCTGGAGAGAATATTTTGGAAAACGTTCTAAATTTCACGGTGCATTTCCTAGAGATAAAATTGTCACCAAAACTTTCAGGAAAATCCTTCATCCGAGGATCGTGCGGAAGTCTCGAGTTAAATCCAGACAGCTCGCGTATTCAGACGCTTTGCACGCCGTCCTCTGTCATAAATATTGACGCGCAGCAGGAATAAACGCGAATTTCATCGTCCCCTTTAAACCCCTGCTCGAAAATTATGATCCAAAATTCATAGGTGATCCGCGGCGCGCTCGTGACGTGAATAAAAATTTCAGATACACGGGTACGCGAACGGCCCAGGGGGAGGGAGGGGGGGGGGGTGAAAAAACGGGTAAAATCGGCGGGAGCGTATAATCTTCATTTAGCCGGATAATATTCGCCGTTCGAAATGTAGGCGAGCGCCGAATCGTTCGCCGCGGAACGAAAAATCTGAAAATCCGCGGAAAAAGAGACAGGAAAAAGCGTGGAAAAGTATGCACACGACAGAATAATAAATGCTGCAAGGATTTAAAGCGCTTGGCGCGCCACTTTTAAAGCCCACCTCCGCCTCCCCCCCATTCCACTATCCGTGTTTCCATTACGAGAAGTCAGACTGTCTGCCAGTTTGCGAAGCGTGGCCTCTGTGTCTCCTGTTGCTCAAATAATTTCACGGCGATGCGGCTGAAAGTGGTTCACGCGGCCAGACTTTCAGAGATTTCGTTTCTAGTCTGTTGCAAGGGAATTAGCGCGTTGCAATTTCTGCTTGCTTCGTTTTAATAACGGCTGGTGTCGTGGTACGTTATTAAGATCTCTAGCGAGTCGAAATGGCCCGTTTGCCACTGTCTAAAAGCAAATTTCTGATGGTGGTGTCCTGTATACTCGTTGGAAGCTCCTAGCCTTTACTATTTTAGGTGCTTTTTCTGGTTAATTATTTTTGGAAAGATCAAACGGGTTATTATCATACGAAGTGAATTTTATTAAGTGAAATGGGCCACTTTTTATAACGGAATCTGATAGAATATTAAATTTGAAGAATACAAGTATTAGGATATATCTACCACAATCATAATAATTTTCGAAATATTTAGGTTTCAATTTCTGTGGCGCGTGTCGTCTAACAATTCAGACGACGCGCCAACGCTGATTTTGAAGACAAATATCTCGAGAACTACTAAGTTTAGGATAAATGTACCGCAATACTTTTATTCTCAAAATTAATTAATCTGTCGATGTTTGTCATTAAAAACAGTAAATTCTAATTTGTTTGTTTTTTTATATTACTAGTTTTTCGTTATATTTTCAAACTTGATAGCCAGGTATACTATTTACTTCATATTTAAAAAAATATATGTAACAAAAATCCATCCTGCACATCCACAGAGTTTGTATGATATTGACAATATTACTAATGGAGTTTACGTGATTCGAAATGCCGAACAATAGCGAAATAACATTTATGTAGAAATTGTGCTCAATAATTTGTGTTTCATTCGGAAGCGTTCGTTTCGGCTTCCAAACGAAAAATCGTTTCATCTCCCTTGTTATATTATTCGATTATTTTTTGGAATTGTTGCGTTTAATATTTCCGGAATCCCGTATTCAATTTCGGGAGCAGAATTTCAGGGGGAAATCGAATCGGTATGTCGTTTCTATTCCAGCGTTCGAAAGCGACCAACTTCCGCGGAGAAATGCTAGAGAGCGAGGAAGAAGGATCAAAAAGCTTTTATATATAGCTTGCAAGTGGCACGTTGCGTATGTGCAACCATAGCTGCACCTAGGTGCATCACGTGCACCGTTACTTTCACTTTGTCCACCGATGAATCCCTACGATAGTTTGGCATTTGTGTAGATTGCATTTTTGGTAACCTTTACGTTCGTCGGTATTGGATCCTTGTAACGAAAGATTTAGGTGAATTCTATCGCAGTATCTACAAATATAAAGGAAGTAGAATCAACAGAAATTGACAATCGTTGCGAGAATATGTCGGAGAATAGTTTTGGACAATATCAGTGATTGAGTTCAGGAACGACACTTTCGAACGCAATAATCGATTCCCACGACACGATGGCACCTAAATGGCCCCCCAAGTAGATAACTCACGTCGGAAGTAGACAAATATATTTCCCCTGGTTGGCTACTTATCCGTTAAATGACTCTAACGAACCGTCGAACCGTCACAATGAGCGTCCCAAACGATATTTCACCGGGCGCACAAAGCCCGAACCAGCCACCTTTTTATTTTGACAGTTCCTCTGCGGTCTCTGGAAAACGCAGGGGTGCCGTTTTCAATTATCCAACCCGATGGTACCTTTTGCTTTTCGCTTTGACCGTATGCAGTATTTGCGGACAGTTGCAAAGGTTGCATCGAGCGCATGAAAAGACGCAGCTGTACGCGACCAGGGGAATATGGCGTCCATTGAAGAAAATGGTGCCGTCACTCGAATATTGATACCTTTTAAAAACGTTGAATTTACGTGGTCACTGTATTCAGAGTCTTTTTCTGCATTGCAGACTCTTATATTACGGTTATTATTTTTAAATAATTGAATAACATTTTTTGTTCAGAATGTGGAATGTCGAAAAAATTATTATTTTGTATTAAATAATAATTTCTAGGGGTACGTTGCAATGTATAGGAAGCTTGACAAATTAATGTTTGCCCGAAAATTGAAAATATTCATTGAATGGATTGCGGCATTCATTCTTTTTCAATATAAGAACGCTAGGGGGAGAGTTAATTAATTTTTTCAATTCGAAGGTCCCCGGGAGGTTTGATCAATTTTTAATTAATTTTCTGTACCGTGGGGCGAATATTCTGAGACACAATGAAACTCGAACGCAGTTAAAATATTATATGGAATTACTATACTTTTGGAGAGATCTTCTGAATATTTATAACGTAATAAAATTGCAGATTTATTCATGTGCAAAATAAAAGAAGGAATCCTTTTATATTACTTTTTCCAATTTTGTGTTATCTCGTCCGTGATATACTAAATAAACCACAGAATATTGATCGTGATCAAGTAATTATAAATTAAATTACTGGAAACGTAAATGTTCAATATTATTTAAAGTAATATGACGTCGTACTTATTAATTTCAATTAATTTAATCCTGAGGTTCTGTTTGCAGAATAATCTTAGTAGTTCGGGTAATGGAGGATCAGTAATACAGTTTACTTCATTTAAGGAAGTTTTCCTTACTATTTGCTTAGACTATATCAACACCAGGTACTCGTAATTCCTCGTATAAGCATCGCGTCGGCCGTAAAACCGCCCTTATTAATTATTCATCGGGTTCTCCGTCGATGCGGGATATTTTGCCGCGAAAACACCAAGAAAAATACGAGGCACGATGAATATTATGATGGAACTATACATCACTATAATGGATCGCGCGTGTTAAATATGCAAACGTTGCAGCCGGCGATTTCAACGATTCAATAGACGTCGGTTATGGATCCACTTAAGGCATCCCGTAATGTCTCCACGAGTGGATTGTAAGTAATTGCAAGTGTCGTATCAGCAGCAATATATTTCCCTTTTGAACGTTCCACTTCGTACGCATATTCGATAAACATCAATTTTTGTAATCTTCATTTACGTATTTGACATCTGAAAACAGGGGGTACAAAGTTTCCCATGAAATAAGTGATTGTAAACTCATCTGCTTTTGCAAGTAAATACAGATTTCTATTTGCATTGGTCGAAAACAAAGATTCCTACCTAGAAATGCAGTAGTGCTCGCTTTCAAATGAGAATTCCAGGTCATTTGAAAGCGGGAACTACTGGAGACATTTTCTAAAAACACGAATTTCTCTTTAAAAATTCGCTAGGGATGTTTATTATCACCTAACCTAACCCTAAGACAATTGTAATCCACTTATGAACACTATTGTTCCGAATTGTTCGTCTGCTTAAATAGGCTTGCATAGGGCAACGGTAGTGGCTCCCTCTCCGTAAGTAGCTTTGCTTGGAACTATTGTTATCAGTGACTCCCTCTATGTAAGTAGCTTTGCTTGTAAGTCCCAGTCTTAGGCTCAAGAGTTCCAAAAAATTGCAGTAAGGAGCATAACTGGAAGAAACGTTAGGAATTTGTTTGGTAAATCATTATTTATTGATGCAAATACGGATAACGTTTACTTTCTCACATTCTTTAATATCCTCAACAATAAAGAGTGATCTATAGAAAACTTGTGACCATTGGTCTGGCGATGCACCTCGTCTGTTTTGTGCAGCTCGTAACCTTACCTAACGCAACCATAATCCACTTACAGGGAGCCCCATCGTTCGATATCGGTCCTCCACTACAATACCGTCTACCAAATCTATAAACAAACCTCGAGGAGAACTATCAGTTTCCATCGAATTCTGACATAAACTCTCCAATTCCTTCGTTGATCCCACCTGGATATCACGTGCTCGTAAACGAGATCTGTTGCATCCTGTGCGTCCAAAAACATCCCTAGGCGCATTACGCGGCCACAATGGGACTAGCCAGGTCTGACGTAGATTTATGAAGAGATTTTCAAAAGCCGCTGTCGCCGGTTTCTCGAGGACAACGTGAGAAAGGACACGGGGGCGGGCTGAGGCGGAGAGCAGCAGCCTTAAAGGGGCGGCAGATTACCATAAGAAAGGAAGCCTGTCAACGGTGTCAAAATACGGGCCATTCGAATCGCTCGACAGCCGAAAACGCCTCGTTCCAAACGCTCCTGTCTCGCCTAGAACGATGGACCCTGAATGTTTCACGCCGCGGGATCCTCTGCGGGCGTCTTAATTTATTTTTCAGCGGCACGTTCGATCATCCGGTGAATTATTCAGCCGACGATCGTTCGTTCAATGAGACGAAAGTGGAGGGAAACAACTTTGGGGGCTAAGGATTCTCGGGGACCCCATTGAACGGACGGTGTTTAGGCTTGTGAATGGCGGTTAAGGTGCCCCTCGGATCACGCGACGTGAATTATCTCGCGTTCGAGTACGGAATTTTCTATTGTGCCCGCCGATGGGAGGGTTTTTTAAATTTCACGCTTTGGCCAACCGTATCTGGAATCGAAATTACAACTTGAATCGTCCGGAGGGACGACGAGATCGCAATAAATTACTCAATTTTCGAGTCGAGATCGTCGTGATCCATATGTGGGTCGATAGAAGTAAACTTGTTGGACGTTACATCGATCGAAGTTATAAGAACGTAACGCATGAAACTAAGCGACTCCTCAGCTATTCCAATAATAAAGGACCTCCTGTTCGACGTCGTCACTTATCGACTACTATTTACATTACGCTACAAGGAACGGCAGACCTTTCCAACGGTGTCTAATACCAATAGTTCGCGTCTTCGCGTGCAATTAGACGCGAAATGTTCGCTTTCGTCGCCCTCCCGTTCGAGAATCGACGCCATTAGGACTAGTGCACCATTAAAAAGATTCGGCTACAGCCTCCCCAGTTCACGGCACCGAAGCGTTCGACTCCACCCGTGGCGAAGGTGGGCTGCGTGGATCGCGAAAGGAGAGACGCGTGACGCAGAGAAATGGCATTTCTAAAGAAGGCACGGGAGGAAGCTCTTCTGACAAGGCTCACAATGCCACGGGACGCCCCGGTGGATTTATGCGCGTGTCAAAGGCTCGGTATGCACGCGCGAGACTGAACGCTGCACACGTGCAACGCCCGGCCGCGAGATGGAAAATTCTGCTGGCGTGCCACGGACAAATGCACGCTCTGATGGGGGCATTGTTGAACCGGGCCCTGGGTCGAAGGTCTGCTTAACGGCGTTTTAGATGAACTTTCGGTGACTCGTGGATGCTGCCCGGCGTCAGACGCGAATCGTCAATGCTGGAAGATATCCCTAGGTTCCTCAGGGAAGCCTAGACTACGGTTTCTAAGAGAATTCGTGAATAGAGTGAGCTGTTAGATAATTAGGAATCAGTGGCTGTTAACTATTTGGTCCAGGTACCTTTCTGATGCATTGTGTTATTGAACTTAATCTTTGGTAACCGGGTGTCCCAACTGAAGAAACTGAGACTTAGACCTTGTACTGTTGGGATTATTAAGTCCTAATTAATTGTTTTTATAGTTCAGATCCTTGGAAGCTTTCTTTTGAGTACCTCCAGTCTATTAGATGTGTTTGTTTAGATACCTGTTAGGGTTGGGTCTTGTAACAGCAATTAATTCTGAGCCTCGCCCATTTGCAACTGTCTGCATGGCTCTTCTGCGGATGTTATTACTGTGTAATTAGCATTATAGTCTGTTCACTTACTCTTATGATTAATAGTGTCTTAGTTGAACACCGAGGGCTTTGTAGATATTGAAAGCGGCTAGGTATTCATTAATTGCGCATGTACATATTTTAATAGGGCTTTTTTTGACATAGCTTCGATTTGATTACTTTCTGTGCGTTTGAGAATTGAGACAACAGCACATTTATCTTTGGTACTTTGATTAATGACGTCTCAACTGAACACTGAGGATTTTCCAATTGCTGAAAGTCGTCTGATATAATTAATAATATTCTTAGACTATCTAGACACCAATTTAAAAGGAGTAAAAAAAAACAATATTTAAATTGTAGTGTTCGGAGCAAGCAAGAGTGGTTCTCAAGGTCACCATGAACCACAATGCAACCATTAACATTTTTTCAATACTGAACCATAAATGACAGTCCTCCTAAGGTTTCAGTTGGTCTCTAAGACTAGATATCACTTTTAGTCCATAATTTTGAAGGATGCATTAAAAATCACGTACAGAACATCATAATTTTAAAAATTGCGTGATATAAATCTTCTTACATAGTCAATAGTACAGTTGAATACAAGAAAACAACGTTGGTCAGGCTCGAACAACGGGACCTCGCCATCCATACGTTTTCTGGCTCCTCATTTTGGCATTCGTTATATTTATCGACTCCGTGGAGCATGGTCGGAGGAAAATACGCCGCGTCATACGCCTTTTGTCCCACGGAACGATATAGAAGCCGAAGGGAATAAACCAGACGTTTATACCCGAGACAAAGAAGCGGATCGCGGAAGAGTGAAAACAATGACGCGAAGATTTCATTCGTGATCGGCTTTCATTTGAAATGAGAGGGACTGGACGACTCGTTCTGCCGCAAGAGGAACTGGCCTTTCTCTCGTCTCAGAATATACAGGGTGTCCTGGTGAAATATGACGATTCTTGCATATCAAAAGCCAAGCAATCTTCGTGCTCCATTAAGTGTTCTCAAAGAGGAAAGGCTTTGAATTTCAAGAGGAACGTAAATTTCAAATTTACAGTAGACCATTCTTTGAAGGATCGAGGAATCTGGATAAATTGCCGATAGGAATACTAATTATCAAACTTTAAAGAAAAGTTAACTCTTTGTCTTCAGTTTGCCAAATTTCATTCAAATCGGTGAGTGTCACTTCTGAACCTTCCTTGTTAGCACCAAATCTTTTACAGGTTGGATAAAACATCCATATCCTGATAGTTTCTAATCGACTTTAACTCTAACTAGCACCAGATACTAATTAGTCAGCATTGACCAAAATTTATCTCAAAACACTGACATACGTCCTTTAATTGGTATTCAAGCAGCCTTTCCACGGCTGTCGAAGACCACAGTTTTCCGGAAACCGTGACGACAGGTTCATTACGCTATCGCTGGCAATTAGCAAGTCGGCGTAAAATTCCGTATCTGCGAAATTGCTGCATTACCGCGGGACGTGTTTTTGAATTATGGTCCCGGGGTTTTCCTTCGAGGGAACGAAAGACCCGTGCGCCACCAATGGCTCAGTTCCGCGACGGGAAGATGCGACTCACGTAACGACCGGCACGAAATTAAACATAAAATCGGTGAAACGTGGTCCGCACGTGAAAGGAGTGTCTCGTATCTCCGAGGAGCCGAACCCAGAATCGTCTCTTCGGGAACGTCGAGGTATTACACTGTTAATGTATCGACCAACCGGGACGTACGGTAAAAGTAAGACCGAACGCTGATATTTCTACTCGTTTGCCACAGAATACACTGTTGGATCTTCGTTATTTGAGTTCCTTCTCTGTTTGTCCCAGTCTGTGTTTTAGAGAGGTTACAAAATACAGATCCTCATCCTTTGCAAGCAACTAGTCTTATCAGGTTTGATACTGTATCAGATAGCGTGTCACTGGGTCAATTCTTGCAAGTAGTCACTAGTAGTAATTAGATGTTTTTGATGGTGCATTGGAAGCTTCTTCAGAATTCTATATGGTACTATGGTTAGTTTAACTTAGCTTTGATATTCTATTATCCCAAATCTATAAGTATCAGTATATTCAGAATTGCATTGTCTTCTGACAGTTGGAAATCTTGACTAATCAACAACTGCTATGTAGAATCTGTGATTAAGATGGTCTCTGATATACATTCATGAATGCTGAGCTTACTAAAGACATCAGTCGGTTCCATGTAGATCCTCTAGATACACAAATATTTAGAACCGCATTTAGCTTTATCAGGACTCCGGTGACACGCCACTGTATCAGCCACTACCTTAGGAATCTTTGATAGCATATCAGTTATTTCACTCAGCTTTATCAGCAGTGATGGAGTGCGGGCAGCTACCCATGAAATATAAGGACACTTTGATAGCCGTGTCAGTTAATGTCTTCAGCTTTATCAGGAGTCTGATAGCGCAGATATCTTAGAAGTCTCTGATAGATTATCATGTATTCCTGTTAATACCACATCAGTTGCTAGTTTCGCAAAGTTCTGAGAAATCATGCCCTAAACAAAAAAGGAACCCATCAGACCAGGATCTAACCGATAGGTTGTCAATTCTGAACTCCGGAGTCCCCCCATCCTCTTTTCCCTTCCATGGCACCTACTATCGCGCTTAATCATCATTTTTGTTTCTGCTATCCTCTTTCCAACACGCGACCCCTTCCATCCCTGTCGTTTGATCGATCCGCACGCTCATTCACAACAACGTTCCTACCCTAATCGGTCCGATCGTGAGCAGTGTCGGATCAGTTAGAGCAGTTTCCAGGCCTATCAGCGTCGCACAGCCGCGTGCGTGCCGCGCGAATTGTCGCAACAAATTCGCTATCTAGATCGGAATTAAGCGAGTCGACGACGTTCAGGCGGAATTCGCGTGCGGCGGCGCGACAAAATCCAAACGGCGGTGCGTGAGCCGGCCCACCGCTGGGCTCGCGTCAGCGTCGTTGTCGCAGAACGTGTCGCAGAAAGCTTCGTGAACATATTTCTCGACGGTGAAACACAGCCTGGCTGTTCCTTATCGCGTTGCATATTGGACGCATTATTCAAGCAGCGAGGCCGCTGGTATCAGCGGATACGACTGTTGCGTGAGTGGTGGCGACCTGCGTGAGGATTGCGTTTCGGCCCACCCCCGCCCCCACGGTGAACACGGAAATCCTGCTGATGCAGAGTCCGCTCGATTTCCTAGCCGTTCCCTCAAGGAACACGGCAAGGATCGGAGGAAATATGGTCGCGGAATAGATTTCAAGAAACCCTGTGGCCTCCTACTCGCTGCAACTCGAGAGGGAAGGTCAGGATTTGCATGGCCGCCTTCTCGACGAAATTCGACTCAAAATACATGGGATCGGCTGCAGACGTTTAGGTGTTTCGGTGGAAAGCAGTGATAAATATTTGAAATTTTAAGCTCGTCAATTTTGGTCAAATCGTACTCCATTCTTTCGTTAGAGGGGTGGTTTCTTTCGCCCTTTTAACAAACCATTCGAAATTAATTTTGTAAACAGTATGTTACTGTGCAATAAACGAGGGATCACACGCAGTCATCGAAGTCGCATATATCGAGGGACTACTGTGATAAATATTTAAAATTTTAAGGTCGTTATATGAGTGGTTCAACCTCTCGACCCTCTCAGCATATCTCCACTGTGCAATAAACGAGTTACTACTTTTTGCATATATCGAAGCAATATTGTTTGCACCTTCAAAACCTAATCTCCAAACTTTGAACACTCGTGCTATATATTATGTGGAGATTGAAGTGCTGCCTAAATTAATTGACAATTAACACTTGGAAGCCCCGAATGCTTCAGAAGATGACTTGTCTAGATACCGACCGAATGATGGATGACTAAGTCCGAGGTCTGCGATTGCCTATCATAAGATACGTTAAGTTCCTTAGCATTTGTCAAGCGAGTAACAGATTCGTTGAAATCATAATGCTTCACGAGTCCGGTGATAGAATCGCTTCTGACTTAATGCTGATGAACTGTTCGCGGCTGATCCCTACAGGAGATTCCGACTTGACTAAGTAGCGCTGACTGATTACTGATCCTTGCTTACTGATTGCCCGAGGAGACGCTGAAAACTGGATTACATGATTATTAATGATTTAGTTGTCTCTGGCCAAGAAATCTGCTTGAGGTCTCCTCACCATCGTACGATAATATTTAGGTTAGGTTTGGTAGAAGTCTGATACCAAATCTTTATCCTATTTTATTTATTACTTAAAGTTTTCTTTGGCACTTAAAACGTTACAATAATAAATATATAAACATATACTAGAATTGAGAATACCAATTTCAATAGCAATCCTTTTAAACGGATTGGAAAATTGAAAATATTAGGGGCGCGAGTTTAAATAAGGTTGATAAATATATTCTTCACGCAACAAGCTAATGGATACAAACGAACTCGTCGACCAGCCCCGACGAAAACCAGAAGGGGTTGTGTACTGTTTTCTTTTCGTGCGTGCGACATTAATCTTAAATTCTTAAGTGAAAAACAATGATTAATGGCGAGTTCTCGCGCGTCCGTGCTAATAAAGCGCTCACGATGAAGAGAAATATCTACCGTTGCCGTTGGCGTGCACCCCCACGAAGGGGGCGAGAGGAAAAATAAACGCCAGCTGATATGGACGAACGTTTTTCACCCCTCGTTCGCCTCAAGTTAAACTGTTTCTTCCAAGGCAGAATAAATTACTTTTTAATGGTCGACTAATGCACACGAAATACGTATAATTAAAACTTGTGAAAATTGAAATTTCGTTGTTTCGTCGGTTTTCACTGGTTCTTGCGGGCGTAGTAAATATTTGTAGACGTCGTACTCCAAACACGGCTGCTTTAAATTGGACTAAAATGTCAGAAAATGGGAATTTTATCGTTTCAAACCCACCGCAGACGAAACGTTCTTTTCTTTTAGGCGCTTTGACGGTTCTAAAACCACTATGGCGGCTAATAAGAGGACGTTCGTCTCCCAGGTGTGAAATCTGGTACGAAACGAACCAGAACGAAATCCAAATGAGCAACCGAATAATTCCCCGGGGAACAAAGAGGCGAAAATTCAATCGACGTTGCAGAAACGCCATCGTCGCGTAGCATCAAAGGCGCGTCGTCCCTCGAGCGCACGTGTCACAGGTGCGCAGACGAAGCGACGAATTAGGGTGAATAGGTTCGCGAGGTGAACACTTTCGGACCGTCCGATGGCCGACACCTACTAATTAACAGGCAAATCGAGTTTTCAGTTACGAGCTCGTTTGCTGCGCGATCTGTACACCGGCGGCTATCTTTCGTTTGATTTAATCGAAGTAATTACGAACGAATTCGATCTCTGGCCGGGGTTAGGAATTAACGGGTCGACGAGGATCATCGGACAGGAGAGCTCGTGGTTTAATCGATACCGTGAATACTAGTTCCTGTTCTCGGTGCGAGAGTAACCCCTGGCTGGTGGAAATTGATGGAGGATGTCCGTGGGCACCGATCGTCGGAGATGCGGAAGGAGATGCTAACAAGGGATGGACACGAACTGTACGACTTCGATTTTAATGTGCTTTTGCAGAACGATAGTACAGTGATCCCTTAGGGCGTATCTAAAATATTAGGTGTAGATACTCAACAGTTTTTAAGATATAAATAATTGAAGTGGGGCAATACGATAGATGAGAACGATCAAATTTCAGTTTTTCTGCTCTATAAGAGTCGCTAGTCAGTCTGGACTGCGCTCCTTTACACAGGGTATCCTAGTAATCATAGTACAATCGTGATAGGATTAAAAATAAGTCGAAAATGTAGAATAAAATTTCTTCAAAGGATGTTTCGTTTTCGAAATAATCAATTTTGAAAATTCCACCAGGTACCTGTGCAGTAGAATACGATAAGTAGAAATGGGAAGTAATGGCCAGACAGGTTAGACAAATAGTCCTCAAATCCAATTATCTCAAACAGGAAGGCTCGAACAAATTTTATTCTACGTTTTTGATTTATGGAATCATCCCCTTTTCGGTTGTACCTCGACACCCTCCATACGTGACAACGACTGTGACAACCCGAGAGACAAAAATGGCTATGGATGTTAGCGACCGCCATTAACGGAACTGTCGGCGGCAGCTAAATACTTCACCGTCTTCAACCCTCTCCCTTTATTCCCGCTTCTGGGTCCCACTCACCCTCTTCCATCCCCAACAACGACATAATTGTTTCGCGGCAGGAAAGTCTCGCGAGACCGTAAGTAAATCCAGGGCGTAGCGGAGTCTTCTCGGTGTCGATCGCAAATTAACTCGCCTTAATTAATGGCTCACTTATCCCCCTCCCCTTTCTCCAGCCGAGCGTTTAACGATCAAGGCGATGCAATCGAAAGAACAAGCGGCGGCGTTCTCGAAACCCGTTTTCGCGCACCCTTTCTAGTCGAATCGCTCGAATTAATCGAGTGCCGCGGAATCCGTGCGTGCAACGTTTTTCTCCGACGATCGCCAAAAACGTACCCCCACGTTGAACCCCGCTCGAAAACACTCCGCGTCCCTGTGCGAAATTTCAATAAACGTCGCGCAAAGCTGAGCATATCCGGCCATTAACCCGACATTGCTCAGCCAATTTCTCGCCACTTCTATACCTCCACCCCCCGTCCACCTACGCACCAGGCGAAAGGGGGTTGTAAATGGCGAGAAAAAAGCGCAAAATCGATCGAGGCCTTTTTCCGCACGAGAAGTCGAAAACTGGAAGGAACCGCGAATGCAATAATCGCGCGCGCGCGCGCCAAAGAGAAGCCCAACTCCGCTCCCCCTTAGCGAGATGGTAGGGGTGAGTGAACTCGGGGCGAGGGTGGGGCGGTAACGAGTACGCGCGCGGCGTTCGGTTGTTTCACATCAAAGAGATGTTTTGTCCCGTGCGCTAGAGGGATTTGGCGGGTGACCAGGAGCGGGGGAGGGTTGGCTAGCCGCAATGTGCCACGCGCAAGGGTGCGTTTTGCGCTGCAGTAGCCGGAATGCGATTCGGGAAACGAACGCTTGCCCAACCGGACGGAGTTTTTGCGATACAGAGTATAGTCTTGCGGTATTTGTTTTGAGTTTCGTTTCTCAAAGCGATGGTCGCTACGTCCAAGGGGGGTTTTGTTCCAAGAGGGATGAAATTTTTAGGAGGACGTTTTGTAATTGTAACCTCAAATCGATCTAACCTCACTTATTCTAAGAATAAGTGCCCGTACACCACAAATCCACTACTTTTTGAAGAGTTGGTTGAAGTCTGAAACAATACTGGCAATAGCTTCTGTCATCAATGGAAGATTACACTGTCGATTAAAATGAATAAACGACATGCAAGTTTGTTATTTTCTTTAGTCGTTCGAGACACAGACAGAAAGTATCAGCAGACTCGAGACACTAATAATCTCTTCCGCGTTGGCAGTCGTTCAGTTTTCACACACTTCGGTATTTGGCATCACCGGGTGACACACAATGACCAATCACGGTCCGCTTCTCCTCGACGAGATTTCACTTCCGCGAACAGCCATCTCGGTCTGTTCGTGTCTCATGAAACCCTACCAATAGTTCGAGTGACACGAGAGGGTGGCAGAAGTCATCGCCGTCTGACACGGGTTTTAAAGCCCCCAGACGCTTCTCCTTTTTGTTCTCAAGAACCGAGCTTTCGAGCACGTGTGAACGCGCTTCCTTTTTTTTCACAACCCTCCCCCCCCTCCCGTCTTCCTCTGTCCCAACGCCACCTTGTCTCACCCTTTTATTCTCTTAAAACGTCGAGACGACTGTCGCGTAATTCCGGCGACGGCGTCACGCCTTCTGAAATAAAACATTTCGCGGCTGTAGTTCGCCGATAAGGACGCCGGCCATCGCGGTGTCTAGAATTTTAATTGTTGGCTCTTAATGGCGCTGAAAATGTCGCGTCGTCGAACGCCATGCCCCCCTGTGAACAATTTCTTTCTCGCGAACAATTGTTCAATACATCGTCTTATACGCTCGTATATTTAATCCATACCTAACCTCAAATTTCTCAAACGATTGGCCATAGACTTAACCTCATTTATTTCGAAAATGAGCAACCACGTACGTTCACATACGTAACCCACAACTAACTTCGTTTATCATAGAAACGATTCGTTCTCTAACCCAGACTTAACCTCACTTATCTCGAAAATAATTGGTGATGTACGTTCATACATTTAACGCATACCTAACCTCACTTATCTCGAAAATGAGTGATCATTTACGTTCATACACTTAACCCAAACTTAACCTCACTTACCTCGAAAACGTATGACTATAGAAGTTCATTATACATAACCCAGACCTAACCTCAATTGTATCAAACACTAGTCACGTGGCGAGAAAACAGTTTCATAATTACAAAGTTCAAAATCTGTGTGTTTGTGATTCCCCTATAACTCCTGCTATTTTGCTCCAATCTGGATAAAACTTTGTATAGTTGTTCTTCGTGTTTCTACGAAAAATACGAGCTTAATCTCGCTCATTGCCTAAACCTGTGGTCACGTGACGTTCAAATCAAACAAATAACCGAATTTCGACAGGGAAATTGAAACGACACCGAACATTGTCTCGGTGATCCATGTTTTCAGCGAGTCTCTCGCGCGATAATCGATCGAGGCACAATTACGAGGGAAGCTTGATCCTCGTTCACGAGAGATACTGACGAGCTGGAGAAAAAAGCGTGTACCGCGAGAAGGGGGGAAGAGAGGAGAGCGATAGAAAGAGAAGAGCCCTAGAGGGAAACTCGTCGATATTCCGCGACTTTATCGGCCTGCGGAATAATTCATGAAAGAGGGCGGATAGTGCCAATTATAAAATAACGAAGCCGCCTTAGTGGCGTAGAAGAGACCGTAGGAACAAGAGGGAAGTAGAAAGGGATGGACAGAGACCGAGAGTGTGGAAGAGCGAGAAAAAGAGAAACTGGTGGGCAGGAAAAAAAACGGGGTAGCAAGAGGGATTGAAAGGGGAGGGGAAAGGGTACGCAGGGATCGCAAGGTCGAGAAAGAAGGAGACGCTACGAGGGAACGTGTGGGAGAAAGAACAACAGACACTTGGCTATAAATTATTTGAAATGGAATATGAAGTATGACGTTTTGAACGATGAATGGTTGGGATTGCTTCATGGTTCTTGTTGCGAATTGCAAGGGATGTCACATATTGGATGTAACTGCTTTATGGGCGAAGACGTTCTGGGTGCTCCAGAGTCGCCATTATTCTTCTTAAATTGAACCATGTACCCCTTTCACGTAACGTTATAGGCCAAGGAAAGACGAAAATAATGATTTGTATTAAACGAGGTCATAGGAAGGTTTATTTTTTTAAAAATCTAACTTTATTATAAATAATTTACTTTGTCTTTCTTAATTTCAAACAAAAGTCCCTTTCACCCTCTTGTGGTCTCTTTCACGTTTTTACCCGGCAAGCAGGTGCAGCAAAACTGCGCAACGAATAATCTTTTTAATTTACGGGGAACTTGCTCCGTAAAAGCGATGAAACCTAATCTGACCCGATAGAAATAAAATCGAGAAAACGGCCGAAACAAGAAAAAGAGACGAACGGTGAAAAAAAACCGCGGAACAGGGGGTGGGAGGAACACTGAAACCGGGGAGAAAAAAGACGGTACAAAGTATCCCCTTTGTCGATGGTCGCAGAAAGGGCTGAAGAGTCCGTTGCCCCTTCAAAACGCCCCTCTTAATCATCCCCTCGCTCCGCCGTTCGCGGCGGGACAGAAACGTATTTTAATTCGTAATACCCAGAGTCGTGAGAAAATAAAGAAAAAAAAAGAGGAAATTAAAATGAAGGAGAGGAGAAAGCGTGTCCACCACCGGTTTCAGGGTTACGATGGCCCTCTGACGTGGCCAGCAATTTCGTACGTCACTCGCAGAAGCTCCGATTCATCCCCATCGTGTCCGAGAGGCTAGCCCTCTCTCTCCATCTTCGTCCGCTAGGAATTTTACCGGCTTTAATTAAACTTTAATTCAGTTCGTTCCAGCTGTCGTTCTGAAAATAGTAGCAGGTGGGTTGAGGGGGTGGGGTTTTCAACGAGGTGGAGCAGACCGTCTCATAAGTTTTATGGGGGTGCTGATGAGCTTCCTATTCGTTTGATCGACGATCGCGACCTCTGGTTTCAGCGAAATTCCAACTGATTTTAAAAATCAGGGTTCGAGTCTGTGGGGGTTGATTTTCTGTATAACTGTACACTGCATAATATTGCAATTAATGATTAAAAAAGTATAAAATAACTATACACTGAATACTTTGAATTGTATATAATTATACAGTGTATATTCAAAATGAAGTTTCTCGTCCTCAATGTATCAACTAATATATGACTTTACGACGAGATTATAGTTGGCACACTGTCTGCTATTATCTTACAAACGAAAAAATAATTGTAAATCGTCAGAGGCGGGGCGAGAAATTGCCCGAGGGCACGTTTCGATCCGTTGCCCTCGGGGACGTTCCCCGAGGCTTCAAACGTCATTTCCAGCGGATGATTTTATCCTTTATAGCCAGCCACAGCGGGGAATCTCTTAGCCATGCAGAATTTTTTGGGTTTTAATTAAAATTCGCCGCGCGAGACCTAACCTCACTTTTCGCCGGACGACGAGCTCCGAAAGTTCCGGGAAGAGTGTCGCTTCGCTATCCAGTTTCCTTTTTTTTTGCTCGAACAAAAGTTACGCGAAACTCCGACGAAGTACACGCTCGCTTCGATGAAGTACCGGTTGCGTTAAATCAGTGTTTCCGCGGAAAAGATTCAAATTCCCGGTGAAAAATGGCTGTTGCGCTGTCGAATATTTTTGAATTGTTTCGAGACCGACGGGCGTACCCCGTGGAAAATAAATTACCAAAAATAGAAAACGACAATGTTTGATAAAAATTCCGTTCGAATTCCCCCGAGCGTGTATTCCATCGAACGAAATGTTTTTTTGTAAGATCCAAAACAACGACGCTATTCTATAATAATTTCAACTTTTTTCTGTACAATTTTGTTTCCCACAAATTCCTATTACTTTTGCAATGCACATATCGCGGGGAACATATGGTTCTACACGAGAACGCGATCGGTGCTGGAACGCGGCCAAAACGTTGTCTTCAAATTGGTTCGTACACAATTTGATCGCATTGATCGTATTTATGCGGTCGATTAAGAAATTTAATGCCCTGACCAAACGTATTAAATTATTTGTCGCTGTATTATTGCTGTACCTAAGTGGAAACTATTTAACTTGTTACTTTAAAGCAACTACTTCTATATTCCCCTTTTAAAATGGAACACCTTTAAAATAATTTCAAAATACAATCTATTCAAGTAATTGTAGCAATAGATTGCTTATTCCACGATAATTTAAAAGTGATTCTTCCAATGTGACATCAAGTTTATGGAAAATTCACCGCGAAACGTGGTATTAAACTTTCCTATTGAACAATGTCCTTGGAGTTCCAAGAAAAATACTGGCTGGTACACGTCACGAACACTACCCTTTCCTTGCACTTGCAAAGGAAACAGTAGCGTTTGGAGGTGCTCGATTGCCCCGCCGAGTAATTAACGACCATTAACTCTCCGTTTCTTGGTCGAGCTCGGGCGAAAGATCGCGCGAGTGGATAATTAAATCGCTTTCTACCTATGTACTTTGCACCTTTTACAGTAGATTAACGACTTCGCCCCTGTCCGCAAGATCGCGCGTAAACGTGCCTTTTTGCACCCTTACGAGGCAAATTTCACCGCGCCTTTTCGATGCTTCGATATATTTCACGTTGGAAAAATAATACTCTTTACCGTCCATTCTAAATATATTTTAATATTCCCAGTCTGCGAAGTATACCAAACAATAGTAACAAAATACATCTCGAAGCTCCAGAGATAACTTCTCACAAAATTCTGTTCAAAATTTAAAACGGAGAAGACTCTCGAGCAAAATAAATTTAAACGCTATTCCACTCTTATTTCAATGGGAATAAAATCGTCCAGGGTTCCCTGTTCCGTGACCCACATCTCGAAAATTTGATTCGTCCCGAAGCCTTCGGTTTCCACTGCTTTACATTCTCCGCGGAAGGGTCTCCGATGAAAAGGGACTTTCTCAAGAACCTAAAAGGATCTTCCAAAGCTCCCCTTTATTTTCGTCTGCGACTGAATCACATACTCGACCGATAATTTTATTTGCTACGTATTCCGTTCGACGTTGTGGAATTAAAGATTCTGTCGGAGCCTTCTGGAGAAACGTCGGAACAGGGGTTGGCCTCGGAGTCGAAGATCAAAAGCGAACGAAAAGAAATTGGGGGAAAGAATAGAGAAATAAACTGGCCTGGGACAGTTCGATGGATATTTTTTTCTCCCCCATTCTTTACAGAGAAGACAAACGAAATTTTTTTACCGATCGTGTGTCCAGGGGGTGAGTTACTATTATGAATAATTGGAGTTCCAAGTTGTCAAAGTAACCAATTAAAAAAAAAAGAAGAAATAACAAGAAGAATTGTGCCATGTTTTATTCCCTTTCCACAAATTCGATAGCTGTTTACGTACGCGAACGTGTGATTTCAACCCCCCCGTGTTTTCCTTTCCGTCGAATCGACGAATAGCCATGAAATTCACCGTGGAACACTACTTACTTTTCTGTCCAGGTCGATTCGGAGAATCGCGACCGTGCTCGTTCGCGCGTGAAAGGAAGAGAATCGCGGTTCCAGGGCCAGCGGGGGTTAAAACGTGGATGCAGAGGGGATGAACTTCTGTTTTAAATCTAAATCGAGAGAAGGGGATGTTTCCTCGCGGAACACAGCTCACCGAGGGTGACGTGTTTTACATAAAGCGCAGTTTCGCCGTGGATTTTAAATAAGACATTGAGGGCGCAAAGTTGCGGGGCCGCTGGTAATTAGTTATTTTACGTTTCCACGGGATGTTTCGAGGGTTGTAAGTTTCCTGTTTCCTGTCTTCCAGGAGGAAAAGAGCTGCGAGTGGAAAACTCTCTCAACAGATTTTTAAACACACTCGGGGAAGCTTCGCTAAAGTTAAATGGTTTATGGTGATAAACAGGGGGATGGTTTTACGGGTTGCGAGAATTTAGTTCGAGGGATCCGTTTTTTCTATTAAAAAATAAGGCACATTTTAATTTCTACTCGTTTAACTCTATCGAGTGATTTATTTAATTATACGATGGTTGTATTAGAGGGTGAAATTATAGATTTCTTGGGGTTCGATTATTCTTTTTAATCCTCTTAAGGGAGAAGTTTGATCTAAAGATTTTTATTTAAAAGATTTATTTTACACCAGAGTGGAAAACTTTCGAAAGACGTTGCAGTAAGATACACTTAATGAATGTTGCATGGAGTGCAAGCTTTTCTTGAATATTATTAAGGGTGCAATGGGGGTTCAAAAGGAATGATGCGGATGTACTGTAAGGAAAGGGAAGATTTGTTAAAAAAATATAGCCGAGTAAGGGTCAGGGAATACCGGAACGGGGACAAAGAGAACCGCGACTGGTCGCTTTGAAACCGGAAAAAAGATTTACGTACGGTCTCGCGATCCATGCGTGCACCGTGCATAAGTGGCTTCGTTATCTAACAGGTGGAAAGACCCGTGGACTGCAATTAAGGCGCAAAAGCAGGTTAATTGAGGGAGCGTAGCTAGTCCGGTAGCTGATTACACGCCCCCAGAGAACAACCACTAATTTTCTAATTAAAGGAATTTTAGTGGCTGTATCGGAATTCCGCGCGATCGTTTTCGCATTGTCGTCGCGCCATTTGCGTCTCTGTATTTACCCCAAAACACGGAGACTACATTAAATTTCTAAATTTCATTGCACAGAATTTAATAAATAATTCACACTTAAACAATTAAACTTATTATTATCTGTATTTTTGGGGCAATTTTTTGGTAGGAATAATTCACTTCTTCTGCTCTTTAGTCATCGAGTAATAAACATATTTTCTTTAATTTTACGTTTATTTAAAGAATAATTAGTTTGAACAACGTGTTCACTTTTATGGAATAGGGGCGAAACGAATTAATCGAACGTACTACAGAATTATTTACGTATATTTACATTTTATAACTACTTTTGTATTTCGTCCGCATTCTCTTCAAGCAGTTAACGTCAATCGAATTTGGTCATCTATTGTTTAGTAGCTCATTGTGCGCGCGCATTAAATTCATTTCATGCGTTCAATTTAGTCTGTCATTCATTGTTCCGTACCATTGTTGCGATTATTCCGAAATTATATCCAGAGACGAAAATTCATTGTACGTGCTATTAAATTCCTAATTGAGCAATTTCTACGAAGCGAAGCGTTCTAAGCTCAACATCGAAACTAAGCCAATTTTATGACGAATAAAACGAAAGATGGAATTCAAAAATGCATATCAAACTGAAAAAACGTATAAGAATATTATATACTCTTCTACCCTGATATCTGAAACTACATCTACCCGGATATATGAAAGAAATTTAAAAATCACAAATAGATCAAGGTACTCATTTAAATCACATTCAGATCTTTCTTCGATATTATATCTCATCGTATTTTTGCCTATTAAGAGCCCTTAAAAATATACTTTTAAATATTTCGCCCCTTCCAAGCTAATGACTCTTTCGAACAAGCTTTGGATCCCTCCAATTCCGTCACAGATGGTACCGATAATTTCGAACGGGGCGTCTTCCGAGCAAAAGGTGTCCAGCTCGGTGGCAGACCACACGGAAGACACTACGTGTCGTTACATCCGGAAACTCGATCGAGTTTCCCGTCGTATCACGTAGCCACGTTCAACTGCTACGTGTCTAACTCGTTGATCTACCTAAACGCGCGTCGTCGACGACAGATATACTGCACATATCCAAGGAACGAGCCGCGGAACACGGAACGGGGATTTGCCCGGGTATCCCGGAAGGATTTCGAGTACGTTGAAAATGGAATAGGGAGAAACAAATACAGTGGACGTGCCTGGTCCCGACGCGCACGAAAATCAAGATCCCGCCTTCTCCGAGCCACTGCGACGTGAATGCTTCATTGTTTGGATTACGGTATAACGGTTCCGGGCATAGGAAACGCGCGGATGGATGTTCTTTCTGTCTGAGGAATGGACGAAAGGAACAGAGACGACCAGCCAGGCGAGAACATTTCTTATCTTTTATGGTAAAATCATTTTTAAGCAACTGGTGAAACTGAACGGAATGGTGTCGAGTGAAATTAAGAGTTAGGTGTCTAATACTATTTTCTAGGTGCCTATGAGCTCTACTTCACAAATAAATTTCATTGAAATATATTCACTACTGTAGGAGCTATGGTCGTTTGGAAATTGGACCATTTTTATGGGGTCTCAGTTTACGGGGATAAGAAACAACTTTTCCAACATTCTTGGATTTCTATATATTCTTCAACAAAATACGTGTTATTTGCAATTTGAAACACTAAAATCCTCCAATCTGTTCAGGAGTTATGATCTTTTAAACATACGCATGAAATTTCAGGAGAATCAGACTGTCAGGGTCAGACATTACATTCTCGGTAAAGAATTTTTTTCTCGAAAGTGCGTAGGAATTCGGGGGTATGTCTATTCACCAAAAATGATTGTAATCGAGCCCCGGAACCAAACATAATTTTTTTAGAACGATTTAAAATTTTTTAATTTCGTCGAAAAATTTCACACCTACTCGAATTTTTTTCTCGAAAGTGGGTACGATTTCGAGGGTATGTTTATTGACCAAAAATGATTGTAATTGACCCCGGAACCTAGAAATAATTTTTTTAGAACGATTTGAAAAATTTTTTTTTCGTCGAGAAATTCGTCCAACAATTCTTTTAGTTTCAGTTGTTTTTCTCACGTTTGATGGTAATAATTACTCTTCTAATCTAGTACAACGTATGAGATTTTTCAGTGAAATAGTTTGTATTTTAATATCAATCTTCGTGTCATCATTGAATTGCAAATGGAGAAATGGACGTTTGACGATAAATAGAATACTACTAGAATATAGCACCTCAAGCGTGATAGAGAGACAGGAGGGATCATTTAGGTAGTGGAACAATTTTCCTGACATTAATAGGGCCCAACAATGCAACGAGAATTCTTTCTTTCGGCCTCATTGGAAACGCCTGAACGCGCTAGGGGACACGGATTGGATTCTTTAGAGCCACCCCTCTACGAACAGGTCTGAAAACTTGATCGTAGCTTTCTCCACGGTTGGGGTGACGAGTGATTCTTTGTAGCTACGGGGTCGTCCCTGCGGTTATGTTGCAAAATACGGGGCTTTCCCCATTAAAGGCTCCTTCTCCCTTCTTTCCCTTCCTTCCTGCTTCGTCCCCCTTTTTTTTCTAGCCCCTGCAGACGAGGTACGCGTCGCCCGTGAAACGAGGACCGCGTGAATCGACAGGAAGCTTTCGAGAATCGATGCAGAGAGAAATCTCGAACGTGACGGTGGGGTGTCGTTTTAATATTTGAGAAATTCAATGTTTTCTATTCTTCGGATTCACGCGTACGTGCTTGCACACGTGGCGTGGCTCCCCCCTTTGTTGTTACGTTTCGTTATTTTCTTTTTTTAACCTAAACAAGAGGGGCAGGATTCTATGAAAAGAACCGATGTCGATTTAATGGCACGGTTATCGATTTTTTTTCGGTATCATAGGGTTGGGCTCGCGTCACATTGTATTCATAAGTGATCTGATTACGTTGTGTCTTTCGATACGGGTGTTCTACTTCGTATGCTCGATTAGGCTCGCGTTCTGAGGGTGGGAATGAAGCTGTCGGGGTATAATTTGCTTCGAATCTAAACGATAGATAAACGAAGTTTTAAGAGGCAATTTGTCCACTACACTACTCAAATTATCTTTCAAAGTATTTAGTTTCTTCTAACACTTACGATTTTATAATTTACAGTAGATTAATAGACATAAAAATCCATATAATTTAAATGGGGAGGCAGCTTGATCGTAGAGAATGCAAGCTATTGTTTAGAGCATGTTGTCCAGTATAATTATTCGAAGCAAATTTCGGGCAGATCGAGCTCAATCGGGATATCTGTTTCACAGCCCTCGGAGTTCCTCTGCATGTTCGGTCGCTGGTTTCCGCAGGGGCAGCTAGGATATCCGTGGCGTCGCTACGGGGGAGATTTTCACCCCTTAAGCCCGGTTCGGGCGAACGGATACGTCGCTGTAAGCTCTGGCTTTGATGTCCAGGTCAGGATCTCCCTGGTTCTCGAGCCAACGGAGACGCGTGCACCCCGTTGCACCCCTAACGGTTGCGTGCTCCCCCAATTAACCGTCTTTTGAGGCTCTGTTACACCGCTTCCGTCCTTGTGGAAGAATCAACCCGCTCGCGACCGCAAATTTCGATCGTTATTTCTCGGTTTCACGGCCCGCTGCTTCGGCATCTTTGACGGAACGCAAAACGCCCACCAACGTGTCGAATTTGCGGCTGTTGACAACAGATGGCGATCTTAAACACCAAAACCATAGTTTCGAAAAAGAAACGTTTAGAATAATTACTGAATAACAACCAATATGGCGAAATCCTCCATAAGTGATGGTTAAGTCCATAAATACGAGGATGCATGATATGTAACCTTCAAATGACCTTGGCAATTTTTAGTAGTTCAGATCATTTCTAGGAAAGTTTTAAGTTCCTACAACTGTTATCAAAACAAATGCACTAACGACAACATGACCCTCAAACGACCTTAGCTATTTGAGTACTCCAAATCATTCAGAGGTCACCTTGTGATGCATTATTGTGTTTGTCTTAACGTCAGACGTAAACATTGTAACATGATACTTTTCTACAGGGAATAACCCACATAATTTACAAATAAAAGTTGTATAGTTTCACTTAAAAACGAAGTACAGTTACACTTTGCAATTGCACGAATCAAAAAAGGGTGTCCAACCCTATTTCCAAGACACAGTTCGATCAAATCGCACGGAACACGGTGTCCTTTAAAAATCGGTAAAAAGGGGAAATCGATTTGTTGAAACTTCCAGCGTAGGTGGTTACCTTAATCGACGTTCAGAGAAAATTTACTCAAGTCCGGTTGAAAGTGTCCCCTAACGACCAGCTCATTAATAAGCGCGTGCATTATTGAAAAATCGATCCAGCTTTCACCGTGCTCCGTTCGGAGCGAGTCGGTCGTCTGGATGCGTTATCGGGGCCCTGATAAGTCTCACCTGACCAGGTGCACGCGAGCCCGTGGTAAATTGCGATCGGTAGGTACATTAAAACGAACCAGTCTCGCTGACCCTTTTATCCGAGTCGCGATCGTGCAGCGAGCACGCTTTGCGGAAGTATTTTTCCCCTCGTTTCTCGCGTCTGGAAACTCGCTTATCGATACCTTCGTCGGACGTTTCTCGATTCTTTCCTCCGTTTCGGGTTTATACGCGTTTCGCCGAGCTCTATGGCCTTTGGCATGCACGAGACAAAGATGAATCTGAATTGCATACGCTGGATATTACGCTACAGTTGAAGCCCCATTTATCCAGATCGACTACGATTTGAAATAGAAAAAGGTTTGAAGGTTGGTGTTTGCGATTATTTTTTAAAAGATGGTAACATCGTTAATATCAGCAGCTTGTAAAATACAATCACAAGCAAACAAACACCAACATTTAGTCAATGCTACTATTAATAATTAATAGTAGTTACAAGAAGGATAACGTGTGAATATATTTACACAGACAGCAGTCAATCACCAAACTATTCGACTCTCTGTTTTATTTAAAAAAAAAAATGAAGGAAATGTCGCGAAGAAATATCTCTCCACGCTCAAGAAATTCTAAACAATTTCTGCAGGAGTAGCGCGTTTACGGACGAAGTTTCGCGCGAAATGCCATAATATCCCGGCAGCTGCATAAATCCGATGGAAAGGGGAGCCTAAACGCAATAGAAAAGATTCCTTCGCGAGACAAACTTTCCCGTATTGCGGCCTCCGTATCTGCCGTGACGGAAGAGGAAAACTTCGCGACATATTCCGCAGTTGTTGTCCAGAGAATTAGAAGAGAGAGAGAGAGAGAGAGAGAGAGAGGAAGGCGTATCCTCTGTTTGCAGCGCGGCTCCGAAACTCGGATCCTTGTGTCACCGTAAGGCTAAGAAGGACTAGCTTGGAAATGGGGGGTTGGAAACGGGGGTCGAAGGGCAGAGAGGAGGACGTAAGGGCGCAGCGGGAGGAAGCGGAGCAGCGTAAAACGTGGAAAAGCCGTTAGATTGAGTTTCAAGTTGTATGCCCAACAAAACTCGCCCCCCTTCTTCGGTCGTTCCTCTTTCACTGGGACGAGATCTCTTATTTGCCTTCAGAAAAGTAATTACAAGTCGTGTTTCACTGCTGGAACGCTATAAAGCCTCGGCTGGCAGGCGTTATTCCTTTGGTCACGATTTCTACTCGGCAGGATCGCAAATAGTTGCGAGATTTCTTGACAACGACGCTTTGGAACAAGGATTTCGTTTCGATCGACTTTAGGAGTTCTTCAAACGGTCTGGCCCGAGAACCAGTGGACGCAAACGTGTCACTGGGGGAGCTGTAAATATCGTGGAAACTAAATACGCGAAGAAACAAAACGGTAAAAAACCATATCAAACCTGATCAGTTTTTACTCAATTTTGCGTATAAGAGATTGGAAATCCAGGACATTTAACGTGGATTTAGGTTAGTATATTCCGTATCATCGCTCGTTATACCTCGTGCATAGAAGACTTGACAATTCTGAAAGTATTCCAGAACATAGTCAGAAGCAGTGCATCTAAAGGCGACTTAGAAGGTATAAAAGGACATTGTGAAGATCTGGCAGGTAATAATGCCTCCGCGAGCTCCGTGGGAGTCTCAATAACGAGTAATGAGGACACTTTTTCGAACGTCGACAGGGGTCTGGTTCCCTTTCGGGCGTATACAACGCGCATTTGCGTTTTCCAGGACGAGCAGAAAAATTCCGTGAAATGAGCCGCCTGGGCTCGGAGCTTTCCGGCCCGAGACTCAATCTAACGAGTCTCCTTGCAATCCACACCCTCTTCTCCGAGCTTCTTATCCTCTTGCATTCTTCCCTTTTGCCTCTTTATTGCCCTTAGGCGGTACGAGAATCTCGGATTTAGAGACGGGTGCACCACCGTCGAAGATATAGCTTGTCCTTGGTTGAGATTTCGAGGGGGAGAATGGAACACGCGTGAACGTTTTCGCGCCATCTGCTCGCAGCTTCCGCGAGGAAAGATTATTTTATGCTCCCTGGGTGGCCGAGGTGAACGTTCTTTCCCATCGAATTCAAAGCTCCGCGAACCTCTGATTTTAAAACGTCGTTCGGGGCGATTTAAAACTTTCGTTTCATTGAAATGATTCGGAATTTCTTGAATGTGGACATCAGAGAAATGGCAGGGATTATAAAACTCCATCGACTTGTTTCAATGGGTAATTGGGGCCTGAATTCAATGTGGATTGAAACTCTTGTATTATGGTACACTTTTCTCAACCTTACACAACGACTTCAAACTCCTTCAAATTAAGATGTTACCCAACTATCGCCATTCGATATACCCAAGGAAATCCACACATGATGTACTTTTCTCAACCTCAAACAACGATTTCAAACTCCTTCAAACTAAGATGTCACCCAACTATCACCATTCGATATATCCAAGAACATCCACCTTATTTCTTTCGAAAGTACCGCCATAAACGTATCCAGGGACTTTCCCAGATCCCCTATTTCATTCTAATTTCGTTCTCGTCCTCCGGAACCATCGACAGGAACCTGGTTTCCGGTAAGAACGAGCCAGGACCCGGAAGAAGAAGACTCCGTTAGATTGAGTTTCAAGTTGTACGCCAACAAAACTCAGTCCATCGTTCGGTTCTGCGGAGGAGAGTCCCTACTCGCCGGGGGCAACGGGTCAGGGGCGTATCTACGAGACCGTGAAGGGTTTGGGGGGATGCAGGGGGTGTGCAGTTGCCGAAGGGCTGGCTGATTGCAATACTGTCCGATGCTCGTTCACGCGTGCTCCGTCGGGATTTCCGTTTCCAGTTTTCGATTCCTTCGCTCGCTGTGTTTCTCCCGTCTTGCTTTTGTTTTCCTTACCGCTGGTTTCCTTGCGTCTTCCGGTGTTCTCCTTTCTTCCCGTGCACCTGTCTGCCCCGTCCGGTTCCGCCCGAGTCTCGCGACGATGACCGTTCGATTTATCCGCCGGATCTCCGGCCGGTGAACGTTCCTCTTTTTAACGAGGCTCTGAACTGTCTTCGGGGCATCGGGATTGGAAATTTGGCAAAGGTGATTGGGGATAGGTTGATTTTTTCGGTTGAGAATCGAGATTTCAGATTTTAAGCTTTTAAATGAGATTACAAATTTTTGTTTGTAACTACAGAATAAATAATGTCGATGATATCGTTAGTTGTAAAAGGGTTGACTAAAAAAATCAAAACTTTTTAGTTCTTTGTCGGCGAGACAAGGTTCGAGTGCGAAGAACGCCTGTAGGGCGTTAAGTAGATTGGGATTGTGTCATGAGAATTGAAATTCCGCACATTGGAATCTTTTATTTCAGTTCTGGGACAAAATTGACAAAATAAAGATTGGTAATAACATCACTCTAGTTCAGGCTATAGACTGACTGTAACGTGTGCTTCAAAGATGTTTCGATCTTCTAAAATGGCTATCCCCTTAATTACAAATCGCTGCAATTTTCCAGCAACCACGGTATACGTAACTTTCCCCGTCTACCAGCTCAGCAACCTTACGCCCCTCCAAATCGAAATTTACCCTCATAGTACACTGACACGCCCCCCCTTCGCCTGTCCCGTGTATAATTACTTAATAACAGCAGAGGCTACTTAAACGCCAGTACTAAAAACTCTTCCTGCCTGTTTGCCAAGCTTTCAATCCCCTCTGAAATATTTATTTAGGACAAGGAAAAACGCTTCGATAAAAATTGCCTCCCTCGGCGTCTCGGTGGTCCTCTTTGTCCACGGAACTTTCGCGCAATACGCGTATCGACGAACTTAATACGCGTCATCGACGAACCAGGGGATGCAATACGCGGGCCACGCGACCCTGTTTACTCTTCCCAGCTAATCCCTGGGCGGCTGCTTGCTCCAAAAATCCGACTCACCCCATCGTTTTTTTCCTGAGCCAGCGCCCCGAAAAGGCGGCCCTGTTTGTCTGGCAATTTATTCCGACCCGCGTCCCTCTTAATACGCCACTGACGCGAGATTTTGCTGGTGACTATGATTGCACCGATATCTGATGTCGCCTCGTGTCAGGGATTGCTGGTCCAATGGACACATCCACTGGTACGTCCATCGTGGATTAATCACGAGATTTGGTATTTAAAAAAGAAACTCGATTTGATCGATTTGATTAAACAAAATTGGAAAAGATAACGTGGAGGTTCTAGAAAATAAAGTTACTTGATCTTGAAATTGTCAGAACCGATTGTAACAAGGTCTTTGGTCGAATATCATTTTTCGTTCGACGAATTTGCCTGGAGGTAATTTTAGATACGTAATGGCCAGGTCCACGATGAAAGAGGAGGAAAAGTCTGTGGAAAATCGGCCGGACGACGAATCGGGCGCAAGTAGAAGAACGACGGGGAACGTTTCACAAAGACACAAAGTGTGTTCCACGCGTGTTCGACGACGGGGCAAAGTGAATGTCAAGGAAATGGACGGCGACCGTGCAGAAAACGCAAAATAAAAGATGCGAGGAGAAAGAGAGACGCTGGAAATAAAGGAGAGAAACGCTGAGCACCCTAATATCGACTCGGGTAAGAGGGAGCGGGCAAAGAGCCGGGAGAAGAAAAAAATGCTAATACCCGCTCTATCGCGGCGTGGAAAGATATTCAAAGGACTTTTATGGATTTCCTGTCCTCGGTTTTCCTTTTCTCGGCTCATTTTCCCGGCGCACGTAATTTCGTTTGTAACTTAACATTGGGCGATTTAATTCTAATTATTTTTATTTCTTGCGATCGAGAGAATGAAAGTTTCTTCGAGAAGATATTCAACGTAAAGAATATTTGAACGTTTTCAGAATCGTGTCGTATGGAATATCCACGAGCCTCTGCAGTCGTACTTGCAACGTTCGCCATTTGCACAGCTTCCCTGACAATCATTTTTCTAGGCTATTCAGAATAACTGGCACATCTCGCGTGAATGGAGCCGTTGTCTCAGCTGTTACAATGTACACATTCTTGCTGTCCACGGGAGACTAGAGCCGGTGCAATTGTTACGTAAATGGAGCAAATGATAAGCCAACTACTGTATGGAGAGCATACCATCAATTGTTTAGAATATACGGAGAAGCACGATACGGATTGACGATGATGGAATGCAGAAGGGAGAGAAAAAAGATCATATCGGAGTATCTATTTAGTAGTTACGTGATTCTGCAGACATCCCCGCCATTAATACTTGACTCAAAGTCCTCACTACCCTCTCAGGTCACTTTTTCAATTTATTATTCGAACGTCGGAAGAATCAAAATTCATTTGCAGCACTCCATCTACGAAACGTTCGATAGAATCAAAGAGGAATGGATAGTTGTGTGCGTGAGAAGCAAGGCGAAGGGGCCAAGTGCAGGCCTTCGTACGTCGAAACATTCGCAGGCTCATCACCTCTCCCCGGTACTTATTTCGTCCTTCAGGAACAACTACTGCCCTCCTGTCCTCAAGGACGACGACTCGAAATAGGGACGATGCACGTGACAACTCGAGAGGGGGACGGTCTAGCACGCCCTTGAAGGGAAATTCGGGCACGGAACCCCCCACGGAGAGGCCCTCGAGCAGCCCGCATCCATCATGGGGGGCACAAGTGTTGGACCATACGCGCTGCGTGAATTGACTTTGCCTTTTTTAGAGACGTATGGGCGAATCGTGTCTCGGGCTAACTCGATTTTCGAGAGTTAACGAGCCCTCTGTCCTGTCTAATGAACCATGCTTGGAACGGAGACTTCGCGAGCTACGTGTCCGATGGGAGAATGGAGAGGATTAATCGATTCAACAACTTTTTGGCTCGCTTACAGTTAGCGTCTTGAAGACTTAGATACCCATTACTTGTCGTGACGCAAATTGTACGTTCAAGGACCAGATGGTACACCTCATAAACTGGGATTCTTGGGCCGCCAGGTGTACCTTGTCTGATCGAGGGTCGTGTTTCACAGTTACCCTAGCTATTAGATCTTCAAAAACACGAGACAATATTTATATAGAGATTAACAGGTTTCTTTAACCAATATAACATCAATCGTTGTCAGCTTTCATCGGAATGGCATCTTTTATTTCAGTTCTAGCATCAGTTTTAGTAAAATTTCGGGTTTAGATAGAGAACTGTACTTCTTAATGGAGTTCTGACTCATGGGAGTCGGTGAGACAAGGTTCGTGTGCGGAGAACGCCTGCAGGGCGTTAAGTAGATTGGGATTGTGTCATGAGAATTGAAATTCCGCACAAAGGGTAGTAAGATTACGTTCCATGGCACTTTTCACTTCAGTTCTGGGACCATCCTCTCTTCTATGCAAATAGATATTAATTCTAAAAGCCTGAACAATTGGATCACATGAAATAGGCCCATTCATTCGACACGAAATATAAATCTATCGTTCCCCCTGGCACCGAGCAGCGTCTTTTGTCCAAAACGTTCGGCGTCACGGGGCAGTAAATTCATTATATCGGGTATCCATCGTTTAAGGATCCTCTCAGAACTCATTAGGCTCGCGCATTTGACAATCTAAAAGTCGTAATTCAGACGACCGTTTGACCCTGTCATGGGGAATTGTGTGGGCAAGTTGTGAGCGCTTGCATTCGTGCACGGTGCAACGATCTAGAGAAAACCGGTGGCTGATTGGATAAATCCCCCATCTAATGTAATTCAGCGAATCAAATTTGTATCAATCAACGAGTAAAATTCGTTGGCAAGAGTTCTCAAGAGACACGTGACCTAACTTCAACCTGACACTTAAAAACACCCTACGCAATAATGAATGATCTAGTATCTTTCTAGCAGAGTCACAAAACCTATTTTACTTTCTTAAAAATTCATAACAACTTTCGTGCAGCTAAGCACACTATGTCTCTCCAGTTGACACAGTCGAAACCGACGAAAAAAGAGACACTCAATTTTAACGGGTCATCTTCTAATTTACAACGAACGCTTTACGGCCAGCGGGAATTAGGGATCGAGGATTTATGGCAGGCTGCAATTCACGGGATTGCGATCCTCTTCGGAGCCAATCAGAGTGCAATAAGCACGGACGAGGGGTGCCATCGACGTGTCTGAATCTTGAGTTCGCGGCGCGAAATTTAAAATGCGATCGCAGCTGCTGAAACCAACGCCCGGAATCAATTGGCTCGAGAAGTTACGCGCGGAAACAAGTTCTGCGGAGGGTGGTATTGATTATTGAAGAGTGGCCTGAACTTTCCTAACTTCGTGTGAGATTCGCGAAAGAAGTTCAAGTTCAACAGCTAGCGGAGGAAAGTCAGGCAAGAGGCTCATGCTATCGAAAGTCCTAAGTCCACCGAGATTATCGAAGTCCCCGAAGGTTCTCGCGTCTACCTGACACCAATTTTCATATCTTTGGCTACTCGAGCACGGGGACCACTAAAGTTAGAGGTTGGAAAGCTAGTTAATTGAAATTCAATTTTGAAGGCTTCGATAACTTTGGTTGTCAGCTTCTTTACTTGTGGTAGTATTCATTCTGTGTTCATTGATATTTAAGACACCTCGATTTTCAATTATCTTAGTGTGTTACTGTATTGCTATAGTGCAGCTATTAGAGTTACTAGAAATGGTCCTAGTAGTTTTAACGACAGATAATTTAAGGTTTATTTGAAACTATTTCAGCTAGTAGATACTGTCAAAACTACTACTGTTGACAGAGGACTATTGTAGTAAGTGGACTATTGGAAGTAAGAGATCTACTAGGTCTGCTAGTTGAGCAACTTGAGTACCACTTGTGACTACTGAAACTACTAGACTAACAACTACCGAACTTCTTAACTATAGACGCTGCTAGAACTATCAGGTTTCCCAGAAGTTGATACATCGAATTAGAATACTTCTTGAGTCCCAATAGCTTAGATACATAACTAACGAATGTATGCAAACTATAATTAACGTTACTATCGAGGAATCCCGGGTCTTTTCACGACATTTCTAAATTCGATGTTATCAGTTCGACGTCCGAAGTACTTTTGCTCCTTTCTTCGAGCACTCTCATTCGCCGCAAGACAAAAGTCACTAGTTTGCCCGACCAATTCCCCGAAGTCCGATAATTAACATCGTTTGTTCTCGTCGTCAAAGGTACAACTCTCGTCTGAGACCGTAGTCACTCGGTCGGAGGCCTCTACAAAAGCTAATTAACGACACACGGTACCATGGCAATCTCTGCCCGAGACACCCACGTCACTCCGCGAAAACTCGAAGTCACTGCGCTAGGAACGAAGATATATCCCGGCTGAAGGGACAACAACGTATCCAGGATTTTTCTCCTACGTCGCAAGAGAAAGGCTCCCCGTTTATTAGACGTTGCTCATTAAAGCGTCGTTCTCGCCACGACGTCGCATCCCGTCGCGCCTTGCCAGTTTCTTCGTACGATGGTCTTTTTGCCGACTCTATTCGGATTGTGGGACGCTCGTGTGTTAAACGTGGCTCGTTAAAGCCTCGTTTTCGTCCCGTCATCAGTCATGCAACGTTTCGTTTCCTCAACGGCTGTCCCGCGACTTCTAACTCGCTGTTATGGAGTCCCCAGAACGAAGTTTTAATATCCTGACCGTTTGATGGTCAGGTTGCCTCAGGGTGCCGTCTTGACATTCCTTTGAAACGCTTCTGTGACTCACGGAGTTTAGAGTATCTCGAAATAAACCATCTTCTATCGGATCGAAGGAAACATTCTAACCCAAATCTCTCTAAATGATACTTAGTGGTGTCGATACCTTTGCAATTTCACTGCAAACCTCTCTAATTGACACCTGAAATTGCAAGAAAAGAGGGGAAATACCATATTGAAAATTTTTCAATACGATCTATTTTTCTACAGATCCTGGAATCTAGTACGCGCTAACGTTTCGTCGAACGCGTGTTCCCGTTTCATAACCAGGGTAGAAACTTGTATTTCGCGGAATACAGGACTGATATTGAACGTGACAAAATAGGAAACGGTAAAGAATAAAGTGGTGCTGTTACGTTGTTCCCCGGGCTTGAAACTTTTATTCGTTTCTGGAGATTACGAGGACCACGGAGCGGGTTCGCAGGATACGTTCTTGAGAGGAGGACTCAAGCGCGGCATCGAAGTGAGCCCCGGAATACAATGGTTGACACTATGAACCTCCGACGGTTTATTTTATTGCGGTCTCGACTCGTTCTCCGATGTTTTTCCGCTCTTATTGCCTATCCACAGGTAGCGATATTGTCTGCAGATCTTCGTCGAGCTTCGCGCTCGGATCCTCAGACCCTCGCGCGAAATAACTTCCCAGCGACACGAAACTAATTCCCCGGTGATTTCTGTCTACGAAGTTTTATCAATCTTCCGGCTCGGACGCGATAGAAAATATTTGGCCAACGTTCTGCAGTCGACGGAATTCTCGAAATAGCTTCAATCATTAAATGTATTTTCAATTTCGATAATTGGTCATTTTTGTTACGAGTCCATTGGCTATATTCGAGAAAAACTTTTATTGGAAGCATGTAAAGGAAACTGTCCGTCTAATGTATTATACCAGAATTTATTATACGCAGCTTTGTCTATCAATCTTTCATAGCGCAACATTTTCTTTTGCCCTGTCCATGGAGGCTATCTTCCGTCGTGCTATCCGTTCTCGTTTCTCAATACGGCATATCCGTTTCCATTCTGAACTGCAGCTAAAGGTGGATTCTTCTTGCATTCATCTTCCCCACGTGACATTGGAATTGTGTAGCCAATCATCGCGCAAGTAACGTTTTATCAAATACAAAGAGCACTTGTCACAAGTTTCTGACAAATATCGCGGCCTGACGTTGACAGATTGGATAGAATATAATGCTGTTGATATAAAGAACGCAGGAAGAGTAATGGGTATTACTCGCGCAAATAGGTTAGGAATATCGTGGTAGACAGGAAGAGATGTCACTGCTCCTAAAGCAACTGTAAATTGCATATAACGTGCGGTCCTGCATTGGAAGAAGATATGGAACTGATACAGTAAACAGTTATAAACTAAATGGGAACCTTTGCCATTACATTAACTTATTTAAGCGTAATAATCGAAGGGGGTTAATTAGTTTGAGTCATTCAAAGTAGTCAAAATCATCCCACCATCACTCATCATAGCTCTAACTACTCACCACCACTGTGGAGTAGCGGTATAATAAAAATTCACGTGCACAAACTGAACTACTATCCTTGCCCACGTCTATCACCGAAATGGACAGTTCACGGAGAAAATATTACAAAATTTCCTGGAAAATCTTCCAAGTCGGAGGTCGAGTTGTTTCGTCCCCCAATTTGCTTGGCGCAATTACCTCTCTCTCAGCCGGCCAAACAGAGCGATAGCTGTAAACGTTAAGGGGGACATTAGTTTTTACTGTACAGCCTCCTTTTATCCGGCTCGCGGCCCCGTCGTTGCATTGACCCGTCGGATGGAATAGAAACGACGCCTTAATGGGCCTTTTGCGGCATTACGGGCGTCTTTGTTGCACGCTTGAACGCCGCTAGAGACCGGCTAGCCCGCCGTGCTCGGTCGAACGTTAGAGATGCCAGACGAAGCCCCGGGTGCACCATGGACACCTCATTCCATTTTCTCACACTATGCCAGACCACGCGTTCTCGTAGGTGTCGAGAGAGAAAGGCTCACATTTGCCTTCTCGTAACGTACATAGCAATCATACGAAAAAGTTAAATGAAACTAACAATTTTTCGATCTATTATCTACAGGCCTCTGCTGGCCATTGCTGACCACTGTTAATACTTCTGACAACGTATAACGACTACTACTGACTGCTACCAGCCTCTGCTGATCATTGTGGACTACTAGGCTGGTCTGTACTCGAATGGCCTATTTAGAGGTCGCTCGAAGAGTGTATATATAGAAACGAAGGGTCGATCGAGCGCTTACGAGGGAGTCTTATAATTAAGGGAATGATTTGAAGAGGAAAGGAAAGGTAAAAATGATGAGAACACTTAAAATTCTTTGAAATTGTATCATTTATTGCCGTAGATTTATATTACACAAACGTTAATATATCATGTCAGAAGTATCAGCATGAGAATCGAGAAAAAGGGTATGTGTGAGTTTGCCTTTGTCGACTCTACGAAACTCCACAAGCTCACGTACACGTGATCTGGCATAGTGTGAGAAAGTGGAATGGTGTCCCCGGTGCATCCGGGGCTCCGTTTGGCATCTCTGTCGAATGTCGTGCTTTCCGAGGAAAATGGCCGCGACGTAAATGTCCTCCGAAAGCATTTCCCGGGCGCGCTCGTTCGAATTTTATTAACACGCGCGGCGGATCCCCGTTACCGCGTTCCTTTATTGCACCACGGTAAAATCCTTCCCTCCTTCGGGTCGGACTTTCGTCCTCTTCTGCTTCTGCGCGCTTTGTTTTAATTGCTTCCGAAGGGTAAGTCGGGGGCCCCGAAACTTTCGCGGCGATAATTTGATGATTGTAGGGAATAAACTTCGGTCCCCTCTGGATGTACTGTGTTTAGATAGAGAACTGTGCTTTTTGACAGAGTTCCGATTCATGGGAGTCGGTGAGACGTGGGTCGTGCGCGGAGAACGCCTGTGGGGCGTTCAGTAGATGCTAATTTCGTCATGAGAATTGAAATTCCGCACAAAGGGTAGTAAAACACTTATAAAGTGTTTATAAACTATGGGTACAGGCTGTATAGATCGGGGGTACGAGACTGCACTGGGACTTCCTGGCTTTGGACAGGTCGAAAACCCCGATCGAGCTGATGTTCTCCTATATCTGGGCTATTATCTGGATAGTAGCCTGGTGCAGAGAATTTCGGCGAATCCACTCACCTCACCTTCACATGGGACCCCTGGGACCCTGTATCGCCTCATGTTGGTGCAGGGTCCGAAAGAGTGAGTGGTAGAGGAAGAAAAAGCAACCATGGACCTGGAGTTGTTGTTGGAGTCAAGATGATATCCTCAGTGATAAAGAAAACCTTGAGAGTCCTAGACATCATCCACAGTAGCCAAATAGGTTGTCACTTTTCGCAATTGAAAGTGAACAATAACTAGAAACTATTTATACATTAACATCCTTCGTAAGCCTACGCTTAAACCTGAGAAGTGATCCGAAGGACTCATGAATATCCAAGTAGGCTCCAGCCACCCAATAGTCATCAATCTTCCAAACGCAAACATCACGATGGCCCATTGAAGGTGCCAAACTGAACGTAAAGTATTCCCAGAGGCTAATCAGCTGTAGAAAACTGATCGGAGTAACTCGTTCGGATTATCCTTCGCGTGTTGTAGCTGTCAATAAACGAGTCGAACTCCAACGCGTTGGAGTTCAGCGTTGTCCATTCTCGGCACTTTCCCATCCGCTTATGCATTCTGTTCGCCGAGGGGACACCGGGGCAAAAACTAATATTGCCTTTAACGTGGCCATTGTTTTCTCCCTTCGTACATGGCCGGAAGAAACCGGCCACACGCTCGGTACATGCAGATCCTAGATAGAAAGCCGGCGGAACAAATGCAGCCCCCCTTTTTTCCACGGAGGCCCGAGCGCTTTACATAGCGACTCGTGCTCGTCCCTTGGAAGTTTTTGATAAGCACGCCAAGATGCAGGCGACGTAAATGGCGGAACGGGCCACGAAGGCCACCTAGAAGCCCACGGGGGGGCTTTTGTTCCGCGAGGGCGGCCGTGGAACTTTCTACTTTGTTATTAATTTCCGCGAGCCTCGGGCTGTTCCTCCTCTCCTCTTGCTTTGCGTGTTTCTCTTTGAATTATTCGGCGCGGATCTCGCGATCAGCTTTCCTTATTTGAGCGCGGAGTGTTTGCGAAGCTGTTCCCGGCGAAATTTTCTGTCTATACAGGGTGTTCCAACGGGAACAGAACACCTGAGCATCAAAGAACCCAGTGTCTGTCATCAATGACTCATTTCTTTCTGATCAACAAATATTCTTTATTCAAGGTCGCTTGAAGATCAACGCTCTGTCTCGTGTTACCCTTTCGAAACAAAAAACTTCCAACGGAAATGAGCCGTAGGAACCAAACGATATACCCTGCTTTCAGCTTTCAAAAAAGTTAATCGCTACTGTGTCGAGTCTGATGTTCAGTGTTTAGATCAAGATTACCCTGGGAATCCGCCATTGCGCTATTTATAAGACCCTACAAGACCAGCGGAAAGAAGAAACAACGCGCTACCAGGCCCCCTTCGATCCGCTGGCCTCTCGCCTATTAATTGGACCAAAAGGAAGCTCGAAAGCGGGAGGACTAAACCTCTGAGCGGGCTGACGTTTAATTTACAGTTCCGATCGGAGTTCTTCCGTTTCCAATTTCCAGCTGCGTGAAACTCTAGCATCGGCAGACGGTCGGGTTTCTATTTGCCGGCCTCGTTATTAAACGCCCCGGAAATATTAATACCGCTGGCGGAATAACATTCGTTTAATACTTTGCCCGCGATTCTACCCAAGATATTCGGCCGTCTAGCAGCCAGCGAGCCGCGTGTCTCCCTTTCCGCCTGAGAAATAATCTGCCGCGCCGCGACGGTCATCAAAGATGCGTCTGCTTTCAAAGCAAGTGCTCTTATGAATGTCTCCGTGCACTTGCGTCCCCAGCGTCAGACCCCGAGGTTTTAATGCGTCCTCGCGGTACCCCTCCGCGACCGTCTTGAAACGTCTCTTTCATTTCCGTAATGTCGTGCAAGGAGCCACGATTGATTCACTAGTTTAGAATTTCCTAGACACCACTGTTGACGTAAGTCACGGGTAGTCAAATGTTACCCTCGTCGAGCACCTTAAGTAATTGGGTAGCTTCGATAGTTACTCGAAGGGTCCAGGTCGATTGTCTTGACCTGGGATCATTGTTAACGTCGTGTGACAGGATAGTCACATCTACGCTGATAGGCTGACCAACTGAAGTGCTTGTGTCAGCTACAAGGGGTTACAAGTAGACCTCAACAGTGACTGTGAGGATCTCGCGAAAGACTACTTCTTCCAGACTCAAAGGTTGTCCTCATTGAGCACCTTCTTCTACAGTAACTGAAGGGGCCAGGTCAAAACAATTGACCTGACCCCATCTGCACTGGTAGGCTAATCATCCCAACGATGACATTTGAACCTATTGTGCCAGCAACAAGGGGTTGCAGTAGACCCCAACGGAAGTGTAGAAGCTAAACAATACGAGTCTACAGTCCAGGTGTCTTTTAAGCAAGACTATAAAGTAGATCCTTCGAACACGAAGGATGACGCTGTTGGAACTTGGTGTTCCAGTCACGGGGCAATTTGTGAGCCGCCGGTTGGAGGAACGCTCCACCGGCTCGGTTGTAGCCGACGGTCAGTCGAGAAGAAACCGGAGCGAACAAATGGCACAACGTCGGGGATCCTTCCACGCTTCCGGTCCTTGAGCGTCGCGTGAACACCGGAACTTATCGGTTTCCAATGTCGCCAGCAATTGGAAAACTTTCCTCGTAATCCGTCAGATAAATCACGCGTCCCTTATGCACCTTCTATCTGTCTCAATCCGTCTTTCTCGCTTCGGGATGGTTCCTCTCCTTTCGTCTACTCTGGACACTTGTCTCCCTCTGGGTGTCGTCGCGTCCTTTTCGCCTCCTCCAGTCTCGCCCTCTCGCTCGGGTTCCCTTTGTTCACCCTACCGCGTTCTTCCAAGCAGCCTTCGTCTGCCAGCGATCGCGGGACACTATCGGAGGCACTCGAAGCGTTCGAATCGCTCGGAACGTCTACGATTCTCGTCTCATGCATCGTCGGATCGGGGGCCCCGGGCAACTTTCGCTCCAGAAGTCGGAATTTACATCTGTTTTACCCGACGCCAGACAGACGCGAGGATTGGGGGAGGCGGGCATCCACTTGACACGAGGATCGCAAGACGTTGGAGGCCACCCTCCGTGGCGTGAAACGATCAAATTGGCGAAACCCTAACGCGCCTTTGCTCGCCATGTCACGAGGGGGTGACGATTCTTCCGGGAAAGACACCGGGTGCACAGGTTTCGTTGCGTTATTGGGGTATGTCAAGCATCCTGGGATTTGGCTCTTCCGTCTACTTGAGATGATACTTATGCCCATACATATCAGCTTCCGACTCTAGGTCACTGGTAGATCCCAGGTAGGAATAGTTGCTAATATTCTGGGGATAAAGTAGAAATGTATAAATACACCTTAGAGACATCTATCAATAGCTTGATCATGACAAGGGTGTAAATTATGAAGTAGATGCTGAGTCCCCTAGTATCCCAGTCATGCTATTCCCATGATACTCCAAGCATTACCAAGCGTGAGAAAATCATATGCAGATGTGGTTACACAACCCAGCCCTCTTCAGGAATTATGAAATTGTGCAGGAGGCAATAGTTAATCACAGTCTGTACGTCTCACCAAACAGTCACGTGATCAATTTTCAAGAAAATACATTTTGTCGGTTATTCGTTTAGCAGGATAGAATAATCCTCAAATATTTCGATACAAAGATAGCCTATAATGGAAGAACACGATATTCGACACTCTAGAGACGTCGAATAGCCCAGCTTGGCCATTGCACGTATCGAACATAGACTTAAAACAGATGGTTGGGTATCGCCTGGAAATTAAATTAACTTTGAAACGGTACTGCGGTACCGTGACGATTGCGTGTTTTCAACGTATCAGACTGAATAATACCATTAACAGAAACCACCGTAATATCAATTAATCGAGGGCCCCCGTTATTTGATCGCAGAATTTCGGCCATGAATCTCGGGCCGTCGTGTAAATGACGTCTGAGCACGCGAACGACTTTCGAGACGCGCCAGGCACGTGACTGTTAACCGTAACTTTAAACGAGTCACTTTGTCCACCCCCTCGTGGGCCAAGTTTCCACGGAGACCGTGCCTGTTACGTATGCTGGGCCAGCCAGTCCGGTATTTCGGGACGTAATTGCACGCGCGCTTTCAAAGTCACATATTAACTCTTAACGGTCGCGACCGCCATCGCCATCTGGCGGTGGTGAAGCTATTCGCGGATACACGTCGTTTACGCAGTCATCTAAACTTCTGCGTTGAAACAGCGAGGAGGGGGATGACGCAGCGGAACATGGGATTCCAGTGGGCTGGGGATTAACCCTCCACGGTCTGAAGGGTTCCACGTTGCATGGGCTAGGTGACTGGGCTCGAGTGGAAAGGTGTTTGAACTCTTCGATGACCCAGTTTCGTGGACCTTTGATTTAACTATTAGGGGAGGGGGTCAATTGGATGTCTGGACTGATCACACTCTTTGAAGCTTCGTCTTTAGCTGGTCTAGTTCGATAACATTTGGTGCAATTTGATGATGATAATATCCTAAAAATGATGATGATAATATCCTCAGAAATTAATATAAACTACAAACTTATTAAAATCTCAAATTGTGCAAAGCAAAATTGATTTTCTCGCCAAATTTCGGAGCTAGTAGAAAAGGCATTTTCTCTGTCACGATCTTCGCGAATTCACAGGATTATCTGCATTTTTTAGCAATAATTATACGGAGGGTAAATTACATTAATTTTTCCCAACACGTTTTCGCACTCACGCGGCTACTTAACCCTCTAGCAGCCTCGTGCAACTTTCCGCTAACAATTTACGTTCCCACATTCCTGCCCGGCCAGATTTCGAGGATAAAATTGCAACTTTTAAAAGTTCAAATATGCAGTGCAAACTTCTACGTTTTCATCGCGTTGATTTGCCCGATTAAACAAATTCTGGTTGCCCGTACCTCCTTTCTATTTCTAAAATAATATTGTCATATTCAACGAAACGTTATATCTTGCAATGTTTAAATATATTTTAAAATAAAACAATTTATTTACACGATGTAATAAAAGCACCGGAGTGCATTAAAAAAATGATAGATCGAAATTCGAATCGAATTGTATAAATTTTAATCGACGCGTAAAGCATAGAAATAAATATAAATCGACGAACGTTTATGTTTGTAACGCAATAACTTACAATCTTTATCGCGAGGGATACCGGTGTCGACGTCGTAAAATTCAAAATTCCCACCGCGGGGAGGGGGGGAACTAAGGCGAGAAATGGGAATCGGACGCTTTTCCTCGTTACTTTTTCCCAAAGTTTTCCGACAGTTCCGTGAAACTTCTCGCCGAAACCCCCCCCTTAGAACGTAATAATATTTCATTTGAGATATCGAGCTCCACGCGAAGTAGCAACCAGCGGCACGGGAGTGAAAAATCACGGACGATAATAAATTCTATGAGAACGTTGAGGATCGTTTCCGGCAGCGATAGGAGGCGAAGACCGTCTACAGGGGTGGAAATCGCTGCTGAGGCTCTAAGTGAATCGGTTTATCAATATGTTCTCGAGTATACGAGCCCGGTTATCGTTTCGGAGTGCTTAGGAATTGGTCTTCAAATTCTCACACCATCGTCAAGATTATACGACGCGAAGTGAAACTGATGTGTTTACCTTTTCGCGAAAATGGCGCCGCTGTGATTGCTCCGCTTACCTGCAACTGGCAATAAAGAAATATCTCCGTTAATAATTTTCTTATCGAAGTAAATTCTAAGTGGAATCGACAAGCACGAATAAATACGGGTGCAATTTTAACCTAAAGTCTGTTTAAAATTGGAAAATAAATTTAAAGTAGACATCACTTCGCGCCACCCCTCTTTTCGAGATATCCCCTTTTGCTCCAAATCACGTTGGCCCTTAAAAAGTGGACCGTTCGAAAGAGCAGCGAGAAGACAACACGAGCGAGTCTCACCCTCGCGCCGCAAAAAAGAAAGAAATGAGACAAAAAGAGCGCGCAGTATCACGGAAACCGACCGGAACCCTTGTAAGAGTAATTAAAGGACGAGAAAGAAAGATTTAATTCCCAAAAGGCCATGGCCTTCCCTTTTCGCCTAACTGAGTTTTAACGAAGGGAACCCTCTCTCACGGAGGGGTGGAACTCCTGCGAGGCCGTAATACGTCACATAAGGCTCATCCCTTAACAGACGTCTAATGGCTCACAAAGGAGCAAGGGGCTGATTACACGAGAAAGGGGACGTTTCGTATATACAGGGTGTGTCTCGCCCGAGCGAGGAGAAAGGTAAAAAAAAAGGAATTCGTGTAAATTTAGTTACCACCCTTCTCGTGTTATTGCCTTCGACCACCTTCGTGGACGCCCTGGGACCAACCTGTGTGCGAATATACACTGAAATACAATGCTCAAATACTGTATATTTATTTAAAAAAATTATATTATATTTTTATCGTCTTATCATTAAAATTAAGTGAGATGTGTAAGGTGTACACTCTGTATAATAAGTTACAATTATAACAATCATATCATATCAAAGAAAATGAAAATTAAAAAAATACGGTTTCTAATAAGGTTAGGTGGGACACCCTGTACGGCTACCCCCATAGACGCACCCCTGTACAATACCCCCATACACGCGTAGGATGTACATAGATTTTATCTTTTGCGTCTCACGACCTTAGATCCGCTTAGAAGTCTCTTTGTCGCTGGCAACGCAAGGCCCGGGAGAAAGAAGGAGCCATTTTGGAGAGTTTGAGGAGCATCGAGGACCTCGACCAAGGACTCTCTTGCTCCCCCTTTAATCTCTCTTCTCCTCTACGGTGTATAGAGTGATCTGTGCCCTCGGGGGATATTCCACCCTTAAATTTCGTGACACTATCGCGTGGCAGATCTCGGTGTTGTGGAAGTGCTAATAAAATTTGAGAAATTACGATGAAACCTCGGCTTCGGGGGTTGAAAAGCACATCCGTGGCAAAAGTTGCGGTTCTTGTTGTTTTTATCGAAACACGATGGAATGCTATTTGTCAGGTGTAACTTCGTAACATTTCTCCGGTTACTCAATAAATTATATCATCCCCTACACCGAGATGTTCATCCTTGACGAGTTGAAACTTCAGTTTAAGTAGTATAGTAACCCTTTAAACTAATCGGTTTCAAATTACACATCCCCCGTAACAAAAAGAAAATTTCCTGAACCCAAGATTTATTTTGCGTGAAATCGAACAATTTCTTTGGTAGTATTTAACGATTGATACTGTTTTTTTTTCATTTTTGGCGACGTAAAGGGAGGACAGTGTTTCCATTCAGACTGTAGTGGGTTTCATTGGCTCTGGCCGACGCCATAAATATTACACGTAACACTCGACTTGCTTTACGCTTCTATGAATTTTCCACGAGACGGCAATTCCGAATCCCAGAAATTCCTCGGTACATAACTCGACGATCTTATTCACACACGGAGAGAGACGACGCGCGAAGAACGACAGAGATGGAAACAATTTTCATTCCAGTTGCACACGCGACGTTTCTGCACATTCATCCTTGGTTCTATTTTCCTTTTTTTATTTACGACACATTGGGTACGTAGCTCGATGTTAATAACCGTTGTCACGTACCAGTTTCAATCTCTATTTTAAAAAAAATTCATTCGAGGCCTTTCCTATGCTCGAAAATTATCAATAAACGTGGTGTATTTCAATAAAAATATTTGAAAGAAGACTATTATAAGTATCTGAATTTAACGAATTATTGGCGGGAAAACTGAAGCTTTTGAATAACACCACCAGAGGGCTACTAGATTACAATACATTCTCGCAAGTTCACCAAGTAGATGACTCATACGTAAGAGTTGCTTTCAACGAGCATAATTACGTCCAAGATAATGGATTACCACATCAGTATTATTGATGAGTTCTCTAGAAACGTAGTTCGAAACGCCTTTTCTTCCGGAGAACGATTCGTCTCCATTAAAAACTTTTTTTAGACTTTCGTTAAAGTAAAACAATCTCCGGTTATAACGTGTTTCCGAATTTTCTATTTAAAATTGCGATTGTACGATTTACGTGCCCAATTGTGTTAAAAATTATTCCTCGAGACGGAGGAACTTTTTTGGAATCTGTTGCATTACCTATTTCCAAGTCGAACAGCGAAAGTGAGTATCGAATACTCTCGGAACAGCTGTAGTCTCGTTTCGATATCGATCTAAATTCGTCGATGGTCTAACAAGCGTAGAGTCAAAAGAACTGATGTTTATTTCATCGGGTTTAGATTGTACAAGCTCGAAAGTTTCGCGAACTCAAACAGCCTCTTGTTCGACTCGAGTGTTAAATCGATCTCCGTCGACGCGGCCAGCCGCGTTGAGATTCAGAAACGCGTCCGTTCTACCAGACAGCAGCTTGCGCAATATCGAAAATGTAAATTTGGATAAGGACAGTTCGTCGATTGTAGCCGAACAATACCTCGTTGTATGGTTTGTCTTCCAGTCTCGCGAAAAGTTCCACTTGACTGGCAGTTAACAGATAATTAGAAAAAGTTTTTTGGAACGCGATTAAAAACGGTACAGACTTTCGATATTCTAGGAAGCAACGATACTATTCCAATTCTTGAAGACAAATTCAAAACTTATGAGTTAACTTCAACTCTAGTAAGTCTCAACAACAAACTTTCTAAGTATTTCTACCTAGTTCAAACCAGCTTAAAATTATTTCAATGCAATACATAGTATCAGAAACTGCACTACGTCATTGAACTCTACTTCCAAACGACTTCAAACAAGAACAAACTAATTAGAGTCGACTTAAAATTGTTTCATCTCAACTCGAAAGGTTCCATAAGTCACGTGTATAGCATCAGAGACTGCAGTACTTCACTAAACTCAAATTTCATACGTCTTCAAACAAGAGCAAACCGTCTGCAGATTTATACTTGAGTAAAACTGGTTTTAAAGTTATTCGAAAGCTTCTTGGAGGTTCCATACGATATCAAACATTCGGTAACTTCGACTCCAGAGATTCCTACATATTTTTTATTGAATGGAAATTAGCTCAAACTAGCTCCAACGCCATTCAGAATCTTAGTCGATCTTCTGAAAAAGTCGGACGTCGGTACATCAGCAGAAATTCGTTTCCAATCCCAACGGATGTCCCGCAATCAATGGTATCCCAGATTGGAGGAGACGATCGATAAGAGTGTGGACGTCAGGGAAGAAGCATCGTCGAAGAACACCTGACTCGGTGCAATTTCATCGATCCCCGGTCGCTCAAGGATCGTTCGATCATGGTAAGGGTAAATCGCGATCGCCGTTGACCACGCCCCCCCAAGCGAAATCGATCTGCCTCGAACGATGTAATGTCAGGTAATCACGGTGGCCGTAATGACTGTGATAACGAGCCACTTCCCGTCCGAAAAGGTGCTCGTTCCTTTGGTAATTGATCGCTGGCGAAGAAAAGACGCGATCGGTGAATGTTGCTACCTCGGAAACCATCTGGAAATTGATTAAGAGACACTTCTTTCCACCCGGTACAACTTGTCGTTTTCTACGTCACTTTTTGTTTCAACTTTTTATCAAAAGTCATTCCAGTAAAAATTTTAACGAACTCTGGCTGCACAAAATAGTAACAGGTATGTCATTGTGAGATATTAGAAACTGGACAACATAGACAAACATCACTCAACATTAATTTTTGTAGATTTCCTAATAAGAAATTGATGAATTGCTTCAATGCTAGTTGTACCCACGATTCAGATATAAAAAGGGATGACAGTAAGTGTCACTCAATAGCATCTCAAACAGTAACAAACTTCTTCAATTCTTTTGTTTAATCAAAGTTGGAACAAAGTCGACTGAATGGTGGCTAAAATCTTCCATATAGATATCAATAAAACTTTAGAAGAAGGTTTCAAACAATATCAAACATCCTCAAATTTGGTGTTACAACGAAGTTTGCTGATACTAGCCTTCATCTAGATATCAGTGAACTATGAAAAATTTGATTGCTCCTCTATATCGTAAAAATATACTTAAATTCCAGACCTCAAACAATAATAAACTTCCCCAAACTTTGCTAAAAGTTGTACTTCCTAAAGTTGTCCAATATTTATTGAATATGTTCTCTAAATAACTCTCTCTAAATAACTCTAACTCAGCTTAAATTGTAGACAGTCTCAAACAGTAACAAACAAAATAATAATGGATCCCTAGAGGGAAATCGTTGAATTTTCTTTGTGCACGAACCGAATACACAATTAATTGACGAGATAAATTCTACGATCGTAGAATTCTAGCTATACCAATGAATTTTTAATCCTGGTAATGCTTGGTATAGTTCTGAAGCATTGGGAACAGTCGAGTTATATTTCACTGTGATTTGTGCAACAGAAGTTGAAGTTTATTACCTCGAAGCGTTTTCGAATCCACGGGGATGCAATTGTTTACAGCGATCGCGATATAAATTGTAGAGACCGGGCAACGATCGAGTTATATTTCTTGATAAATTACAGTGTGCAAGGAGCTAAAAATTGCCGCGATACTAACAACCATTTTTACTTTCTGTAATAATAGGTCGCTGGATCGTCTCTGTTCCCCGAGCTTTTCTATTTTACTTGTTCTCGTTCTAGAGAAATTGCCCGTCTCGCTACGTTTTTCCAGCCATTTTTGCGTAACGACAAAAAGGCACGCGTTACTTACACAATTTACACAATTTTTATACATATCTTTCTCAAAATTGTAAACACAGATCTATCGTGCTATCAAATTTCAGTAAAATCAGTGTCACATTTGAGACTTCACTTTTCAGAATTATGAAATCGTTTAATTGCAATTATTTTACGTTCATCGGTTACGTGACTATTGTATGGGGGGATGAAAAATGCCAATGAACAGAGGCGACACGAGATATAGCTCGCTTTCAAGTGAATCGTTCCGAAAGCGGGAATTACTGTAATTGGGAGGCAAAGTGAGAAGGCAAGAATTCTACAAACAATCGAACACCCGAAGGAAGATGCCTAGACGATGAAGAGCGTTCTAGCAGTGAGGGGGTGGAGGTACGTAAAAAGGGGCAGTTAATTAGAGACCGAGACGTAAGAGGGAAATAAATAAGGCAGATGCAAGGGTGATAAAGATCGGAGGGCGAAACGGAGAGCGAATATTGCGAATCGTTCGCCGGCGTCACGTACAAACGTCCCTTTGAAAAGCAACCCCTTGCCCCCGCGCTCGTCCCGGCTCCTCGAGAAGGCGATCGTCGTCTTTTCTTCCTTTCCGCTTCGGATCCCTCTCGACGCGTGACCAGAGATGCCAGAAAGGCACCGAAGGTGCTCTCCCACACTATGTCAGATCACGCGTACGTGAGCTCGTGGAGTTTCGGAAACCCGACAAAGGCAAAATGACGAATGCCTTCTTTCTCGATTCTCCGAAGTTGCCCGAAGTAATTTCGGACCGCCTCGTGAGAGTCGAGAGAGAAAGGCTCACACTTCCCTTCTCGCTCTTCAACAACTAATATCCGACCTCCTGTCAACAGGTCTCCACTGGCCTCTACTGACCGATGCTGACCACTCCTGGAATTTCTGACAACGTATAACGATTACGACTGGCTACTGTTAGTCTCTCCCAGCCTCTGCTGACCGCTGCTGACCACTCCTGGAATTTCTGACAACGTATAACGATTACTACTGACGTCTGCCAGCCTCCGCTGGACTCTGCTGACCGCTGCTGACCACTCCTGTTACTTCTGACAAGGTATACCGATTACGACTGGCTACTGATAGCCTCTCCCAGCCTCTGCTGGCCTCTGCTGACCACCGCTTATATTTTTGACAGTGTATAGCGATTACTACTGACTTCTGCCTGCCTCCGCTGGCCTCTGCTGACCGCTACTGACCACTCCTGATACTTCTGACAACGTATAACGATTACAACTTGCTACTGCCTGCCCCTGCTGGACTCTTCTTGCCTCTGCATGCCTCTGCTGGCCTCCGTTGGCCTCTGCTGACCGCTGTTGACCACTGCTGACCACTGCTTATATTTCTGGCAACGTACAACGATTACTACTGGCTACTGTCAGCCTCTGCTGACCTCTGCCAGCATCTCCCGACCTAAGCTGACCTCTGCCAACATCTCCCGACGTCAGCTGACCATCGCTGACCACTGCTGACCGTTGCTGACAACTTGTCACATGATGTAATATAATATAATATGTTTATATGTATTAAAGTTTTGTATAATGTAAATCTATGACAATAAATGATATAATTTCAAAGTATTCAATGTGTTCTCATCATTTTTTACCGTCCTTTTCCTCTCCAAATCATTCTTTTACCAATAAGATGCGTACCACCTTCTTCGCAAGTTCACCAGCATTTTAGAAATGTTCCGGGAACTTTGGAAATCCGAATTTGACCTTGACCTTGGCCCAGTTTCGAAAGTGGGTCAAGGCCATTCGAATCTCAGAAAAATTCCGGGCAGTTTGAGAATCCGGATTTGACCTTGACCCAATTTCGAAAGTGGGTCAAGGCCATTCGAATCTTAGAAAAATTCCGGCCGCTTTGGAAATCCGGATGGCCTTGACCCAATTTCGAAAGTAGGTCAAGGCCATTCAAAATTTTAGAAATCTTCGGGCCAATTTGGAAATCCGAATGGCCTTGACCTACTTTCGAAATTGGGTCAAGGCCATTCGAAATTTTAGAAATCTTCGGGCCGACTTGGAAATCCGGATGGCCTTGACCCAATTTCGAAAGTAGGTCAAGGCCATCGAATCTCAGAAAAATTTTGGGCGCTTTGAGAATCCGGATGGCCTTGACCTACTTTCGAAATTGGGTCAAGGCCATTCAAAATTTTAGAAATCCTCGGGCCAACTTGGAAATCCGGATGGCCTTGACCCAATTTCGAAAGTAGGTCAAGGCCATCGAATCTTAGAAAAATTCCGGGCGCTTTGGGAATCAGGATTTGGCCTTGACCCAGTTTCGAAAGTGGGTCAAGGTCACCGGCATTTCAGAAAACGCTCCGGGCACTTTGGAATTCCAGTTTTAAGTAGAGAAACGGTTTCTTATAACTAAGGGAATAATGGGGAGGGGAAAAGAAAGGTAAAAGTGACGAGAACACATAGAATTCTTTGCAATTATATTATTTATTGCCATAGATTTACATTATACAAAGCTTTAATACATATACATCATGTCAGGAGTTGTCAAGAAAGGTCAGCAGTGGTCAACAGGGGCCAGCAGAGGTGTGCAGAGGCAAGCAGAGATCACCAGGGGCGAATAGTAGCAAGTAGTAAGCGTTATATGTTGTCGGAAGCATCGGAGGTGGTCAGCAGCGGTCAGCAGAGACGAGCAGAGGCATGCAGTGGCAAGCAGAGATCAGCAGGGGCGAACAGTAGTATGTAGTAATTGTTATACGATGTCAGAAGTATCAGGGGTGGTCAGCAGTGTTCAGCAGAGGCCAGCAAAAGCATGCACAGGCAAGGAGAAACCTGCAAAGGCAAGCAGAGACTTGTAGGGGCATGCAGTAGGAAGTATTAATCGTTATAGATTATCAGAAATACCTGCAGTGGTCAGTAGCGTTCGGCAGAGGCCAGGAAAGTTCAGCAGAGACAAGCACACGCTGACAGAGATCAGCAAAGACCAACAGAGGTTAGCAGAAGTCAGTAGTAATCGTTATAGGTTGTCAGAAATATAAGCGATGGTCAGCAGAGTCCAGCAGAGGCAAGCAGTAATCAGGAGCAGGCAGTAACAGTCGGTGTATGGTGTAAAAAGTTGTCGGGAGTTCTGTACTTTTGTCAGCACTGGTCATCAGAGGTCATCAGATGCAAATAGAAACCTGGAGTAATTTGCAGAGTTCAGTAATGAACTCTAGGAAAGGCAAGTAAAAATACCTGGTCAGTCGAGATTCCGAATCGTATGTCGTAGACGGGAGATCGGATTTCAGTTGTTAAGAGCGAGAAGGCAAATGCGAGCCTTTCTCTCTCGACTCCCACGAGGCGGTCCGAAATTACTTCGGGCAGCTTCGGAATAATCGAGAAAGAGGGCATGTGTCAGTTTGCCTTTGTCGACTTTCCGAAACTCTACGAGCTCACGTACGCGTGATCTGGTATGTGTGAGTAGGGCACCGGGTGCTGAATCTGACATCTCTGCGCGTGACTCGATTGTTCTTTCACGATCGACAGGGACACGTCCGCCAGCCGCCGTAAATTTTTACTTGTCTGTTCGTTCCTTCCTTTCACGGTCCTTCGCGTCGAAAGGAAATGGCGCGAATGGAGATGAACATTTTTAGAAGCCTCGATTGCTGGCGGCTCGCCCGACATTAAACGAGACTGTTCTAATCGACCCGGACGGGAAATTGTGCGTCGATTCCCGTCCGGTCGCTTGGAAACACCCAGAGCACAGTGCCTCGTTCGTGCATCCTCGAACTTGATCTTTTCTAACAAGTGTACGGACATGTTTCTCAAGAAAGTTGGGTCTAATAGGCGAATACAACTTAGGAATCCTTTGGTGAGACTGACGGAAGGATGAGAAAGTGGAATGGTGGATGTTCTGGAGCTGATGGGCATCCAAACAGTAACATTCTAGACTCCTGTCCTCCACTTAGTTATTAGCAGGCAGCCCCAGTCACTGCTTTGAAGCTTCTTCAATTTGTATTTGACGATAAATCTAACCCAGACCTAGCGTAAATCTTTCTACCTTTTGATATTCTCGCCATCCATCCCCCTCTTCTGTCTTTTGTTATCCAAATTCGTATCCCTATCTGGCCATTTTTATACCCTTCCTTCTGTTTCTCTGGTAATCCTCATATTTCTGTCTCTATCGACGTGTCTGCCTTCCCGTCTATCTGCCTCCATTTCTCCATCTGTCCAACAATTTATCTCCTTTCACCTCTGTGCCCGCCCTCGCCGCCCCCACTGCCTTTCCACCGGTACGTGTGTCGAATAGACACGTGTTCCTGATTCCAGGCATCGGTTGATTGATCGGCGAAAGAGGCACGGGCGAAAGGGTGCTTAAGGATTCAATCCAGCCAGGATACATGTACAACACGACCTTAATCCCGGTACGGAAAAGAACAGACTGGAATTGAATCCTTAGCGGAACGTTCTCCTTCGTCAGGGTTTAATTATCTCGCTGTTGCCGCGGTCGCGAGAGGTCGATTGGACGTCCGCAGCCAAAGAAGAACGATTCGTTGTTTCTCATTACCCAGGCGCACGCTATTCTCGATGTTCCTTGCTCCTTCCAACCTGGGGAGACGAGGAGTTGGACAGCGAGACGATTTCCAGCCCCTTGGAATCCTTATTCACTTATTCTCGTCGTCATTTTTCGTTAGTAGTTTGCTCAAGCTATTAACTGACTAGATGAAAAAACTAGGTGAAAGAACAGCTTAATAGCCAGACACCGATACGACTGTACGCTATGCAAGTGGAAGAATGGCTAAATAGTCCAACATAAGGCAACTATCAAAGCCCAAATATAGACCTCTGGCGTAGGACTATCTTTCCAATCTCACACCAACTTAACAAAACCTTTTGTTCCCATAAAAGAAACTTAAGCTTCTCTTAAAAGTAGATCCCCCCAAAACCTCCCTTAAAAATTTGCAGAAGTCATCCGTGTAAAAAAATGTTTGCCGCTTCCTGACACCCCGCGCGACGATCTAAATGGGATTAATCGTTTTGTCGTAGTGATTCGATTGACCGGCGGCTCTAGCTGGAAACGCGGAATATATGTTGTCCGCAAATCACGATATTCCTGCCGGACGGTCTCTCTGGCACACTATGCGGGCGTCGTTCATCGCGATATAACGGAAACGCGTGGTTCGTCCGTGTAGACATTTTCAGATCATCAATCCCGATTGTTCCGCAACAAGATACGGCAATACGTATTAACGAACGCTCTTCCGGATATCGGTTTAATTACCGGCACTGTATCGCGTAGATTCTGATCTGTCCCCGAAACAGTCAGAGAGCGACAAATATCGTCCGTTGTTTGCCAATTTTTCGCGGGACGCGGTTTTATCTTCATTGGCTGGCTGTCGCACGCGATGCCTCGCGATATTCCGCGCAACTACCGGGTTTTATCTACGCTTCATTGATTCGGAGATATGGCGCAGCTGCAATTATGGCGGAGCCTCGGTAATCCGTAATGGTTAATCCGATTCGACTGTAAAGGACTGACGAAATTTAGGGGACAGTCGAACTCCGGATTTATCGACAGCACAGAGTGGTCGAAAAGTCGTCGAATAATTGACTGTAACGTTGAATTTTAAATTCCAGCAATTTTTGTCTGCGGACCGATCAGTCGCGAGGCAGACTCGTTTGGCTCTCGAACAAAAATTTAGACAGTAATATACAACTAGATCTACTTTTACGGGGCTTAAAAGTTGCCAGATAACGGACTATAACGTTGAATTTTTAATTTTAGTAATTTTTATCTGCGGACCGATCAGTCGCGAGGCAGACTCGTTTGGCTCGTCAAAAAAATTTACACAGTAACACACGACTAGTTCTACTTTTGCGTGGTATAAAAGTCGTCAGATAGCCGAGTATACGTTGGATTCTCGACGGGAGTGAATTTTATCTGAAACGAATGTAACTGGAAATCAATACGCCGTGAGTCCAGTTTCATTCAACTCAATTTTTAAAGGGAATCAATTAAGCGCTGACAATCACTGCCAAACAAAGAGCGCCGAGGATATAAATAAGACAAAGCACAATCCATTAAAAAATACGGTTATTAAGAAACGTAATATCATCAGAATCTGCGTACCCAACCCTTCGGAAATATTTCCAACAACGTAAGGTGCATTTTTAAGTAACTTTTCTGCGTTCGAACCCCTCGAACGCGTCGCAACCGTGCACCACCGTCAAGCAGCGAATCAAAATCAATTCGCGTACGTCAACGGTTCCTGTCAGCCGCGTCTGTCAAGAATCGTTTCGCGTGCCGTAAATCGACAGGCTAAAAGCTTAATCGAAACACGTCGCAAAACGAAGCCGAAGAAACAATTCCCATCGATGGGATTTCGAACGGACGAAAAAGGAGAAGCTAACCGAGACCGTATTGAAATATCGTCGCGCATTGACAAGCCGGAACACTCTTGCCAGCCTCTATCGATAAGTTAATCGAGGCGAACAAATATCGAGAAAGGCATTTAATGGTTTTATCCGGCCAGGTAGAGTATTGAATGCGTCGGTCGCCCGTTCGGGGAAAGGTCGATCTGTCTTCCCGCCCACCCACCCGATCCCGGGCATTCATATGCGATATTAGAAGTGGACTGGCCGGCTTTTATTACATCGCGCCGTGCATCCGGCATTGTAGAAAAATTTTCGCGGAATGTGGAGCCTGCTGGCGCGCCGGAAACATGAAAAGAATTTGGAATTTGTCGGAGGAGTGGGGCAACAAAATTGTTGAATACTGTCAGCCCTGCGGGAACATCCTCTCGTTCTTCGTCAAACTCCCCGACGCGATCAAAATTTGTAATTCCTTACTGCTCGTCAGGTTGTCACTATGTCAGCCTCTCGAGTTGTCGCAACGTCCATCAGCTGAATCGAATAGGTTTTCAGAATTTCAGTCTTAGAGTTGCAATTATCGATGTCCTTCGTCTTACTGTTACTTTTGAAGTTGTTTGAGATTTTGATGTTTGAAGTGGTATTAAAGGGTGCAAAGGCTAAAGAAACTGTCATCAGTATTGACAGAATGGGTTTAACTCGATTTGACTCGATTAATAAGTTCTCGAGCTCGTTTGTCTTTGCTCCTTACTTTGTCGCTCGTTCAAAACACTGGCTGTAATTAAAAATACCTATTACCATCGTCCCCAAGAGTCTCCAAGCTGTGGTATTGCCCGAGGATTGAACCAGTAAATGCAAGGACAAAAGTCCAAAAAGACTCCGAGTAGAAGTATAGGAAAGCTGAAGGAGCAGGAACAACCGGAACATAGGAGAGGCGGATATGAAAAGAGGCGAATGGAACAGAAAGTCTGAAAGGCCAGAAAAGAGAACGAGCATAGAGAAACCGGGGTAGAAAGAGTATGTTTATGGTGTGAGAGGAGCGCAGAGAGTGGAACAGTGTATGAAAAGAAACGAAAGTAATGCAGGCTCTGAAAGGGAACAAGGTTAACCGAAGGCAGGACGAGTGGCTGAAGAAAACGAAAAAGCAAAGAAATTGAACCACAAAAGAGCCAAGAAAGTGAGACCCGCGAAGGCGAAGGCGGTACCGTCGCGGAGGTAGACGTAGGTGAAACCCGAAGCAGATAAGAGGAAAAAACAGAACGACGGAAGAAAAGGGAGTCCCGGAGAAATCTCGATAGGGGGAAAATGGAAAAGAAACCGACATAGACAGAGAATCGGTAGGTGGATAGAATGTAAAAGAAAGGCACACGCCCGCGTCTGCATATATTCTAAGGGCGGATTCCCTTTATGGGGTACGCAGCATCCCGTGCACGGCGTCTCAACGGGGGGGCACGTCGTTCGGCATGACGTAGCCCGGCATTATATGAATCCCTGAAATTATGAGAACCCACGTACGTACGCAATAAAGTTCGTCGTCTGTGTGTACACGTCCTAAGGTATCCTCGTTCAATAGGACGCTGTTTCCAAAATTATGGCCGGCGCATGCCACAAGGTTCGATGGAAATCTTTCCTCGAGGGCGATCAGGTGCACCTACTAGTTTCTAAGTGCTTCTACTCTTACCAAAAGGCCAATAATTATGGCAAACTGAATTTCCTTGTAGCCAGTTTTATTGAACGCTGGGCTTGACTACTCTCGTACCGTTCGTCATATCGTAATGTAAGGCAGGGTTAATTTTATGGAACTATTGGCTGTTGGTACTTCCTCTCTGACATTAGTTATTAGGGGTATGAGGCTGGGGGTGGGAGTTTCTGGGTTTGGACAGGTCGAAAAACCCTGATTAAGCTGATGTTTCCCTACTTTTGGGATACATCTTCTGTCCTGGCTGAGAATAAGTCTCAACAACAGGGCCAAAGTAATTTCTAGAATTAGTTAGGCCCATCAACCAACATCTACACGTCAGACATCATCTATCCTAGTTGAGAACATGTCCCAAAAGACAAACCTGGTACCATCAGCTAATACCTGGACATCAGACATCTTCCGAGAACAAGTCCCAACAATTGACTCAAAGTAATTTTTAGACTTACCTAGGCCCATCAGTCAACATCCACACGTCAGACACCTCACAGTTCATTCCTGCGCAAGAACAGGTCCAGATTCAGTCCTGTTCCAATCGTTCGTTGGAACTATCGTTTCGAGAGACGATCGTGGATACGATTTACTAATTTCTAACAACTATAGAAGTCCTTTCGTGGGCTTGGAACGAAGGGTGCTCGATTCCTCGAACATTTCTGTCATATTTTCTCCCCGTGTGGTTCGATGCCCGATCGCCGTGGAATTTATGATCACGACGTGCGTCACGGTGTCGATGATGACTCTCAGGAGGAACAACGGCCAATGCCGGGGAGACTAATATTCGACAGCGGCGGTAGGTGAAATTTAATCATCGACCGGAATGCCGGAGGCGGATTTGAATCTAGCTACAGCAGTAGATTGGCCGGAACGGTCGTCGTCGCCCGGTTCGCCGCTTTATTGCCTGCCGTTAATTTGCCAGCGTTGTGCGTCAGCCTCGATCCAGTTTCGATCCTATAGAACTACCGTTGTTGGCCGAACTTTCCCCCTTTTTTATTTTGGAACCTCTGAATCGGCCTCGACGCTGGTCAAATGCGGACTGCGACAACCGCGTCTCCTAATAGCCCAAGTTCAAACCTTTTTATCGAAGTTGCTTTCCTATTAAAAAACTTTCGTCCTAAGTCAAAAATCTCCAGCTACCATCAGTTGTTCAGGACCATTTTGTGCAATAGTCATATAGAGTCTGGAGCCATAACTGGGACCAGTACCAGTCGTCAACCACAGTCTTCCGTTAATCTTGCTAATTAGCTAAACATGTTCGTTGGTCACCGCATTCCCAAAATTGTCACCGACGTCAATATCAATCAGGTCTAAAGTAATCATACACAGACTGAGACCTGCAAATCAACCAGTCGTGCCCTCGTGCAACCCTAATTAGAGTCTCAACCGTCGACTGTCGGTCTCGAGGGATTTGATTTACAACCGGAATGCAACCGCCGACTTCGTTCGTGTCAAGAATTCACGGATGCAGCGGATCATCTGCAGCCCCGTGGCCCCGATAAAGCCCGGGAAATAAATTCACAGGGGAAAAGAAGAACGATAAGGCACGGGAAACGCGGAACCTGGCGAGCCGCACCGAGGAATCAAGAGTTGGTACGAGTCCACGAGGTTACGGGGCTTTTGAACGACTACTTCGTCGGTTTTCCCAGGATAATATCAGCAGTTTCGAGGCGAGTACATCATCCCCCTACCGAGTCAAAACTCCCCCGGGAGTCTTATCCCAACTTGGCTTTATAAAGGGGCGATCCAACGGCAACGGAGGATACACCCTCGCATTCGCTACGACCCATATCCTATGAAGTCCCGTGTCCAGATAAGAACTGGTTCGTACGTATTCCCAGGATCGACGCCTAGGATCAATTCGTCGATTTAAGTCGCCACGAGAGCCGTAAATTTACGCCAATTTGCTCCGTCGTGAAGGGGTACTTGCTTGTCCGTGGGAAGGCATAGTTAATGAGGGGTGGAACTACACTACCGCGTTGCGTGAACGAAGCGGCGCTAACGGAGGGTGTACATGCTCGGGGGATGTTTCCAGTTTCCTGTATTCCTTGGGCTCTTTAATTAATCTCTTCAAAAATTCACCATTCGTGAAATAGTTCGATGTTGATACATCAACAATTACTGGGTAAACCACGTCGATTTTTACTGATCGATCAAATTTCAGTTTCGTCTTCTTCAACGATTGTTAACGTTTGTCTTCTGATCTCTACTTTCTCAGAACACAGTGACCGAACTGATCAACTCTATCCCTAAGCAAGTTACTTGAAACCGACTATTCTGCGATTCTCTAACCCAAGTCCATAAACTTAAAACCCCTTTTCTCGAGGTAGAACTTGCACAAAATATTGTACCCTATTTCACCCCCCTGGGTAAGGATGACAGTATCAATTTGAGAGGTACGATTAAACAACGAATCTTCATACATCTTAAGCTAGGAGTAACTTGAAACCGACTACTCTGCTGTGCCCTAACCGAATCACTGTCCTATAGAACCCAAGTCCAATATTGTATCCCATTTCACCTCCCTGTGCAAGGATGACAATATCATTTCGAGAGGTAAGATTAAACAATTCTTGGGTACTCTCCACTTTCGTCTCTAAATTGCTTGGGCTCAAAGAACCGGCAAACAATTCGCGACACGTGACAGACCGAACCAGCTGCTAGCGCGACACCCACCCAGACTGGGCTTCGTATTCCGAAAACAAACGTCCAGGAGTGCGAGTCAAATACGAATTCCGTGGTAACCGTGGCGCGTACGTGTCCGGGCGGAGCGACACCGTGAATTTCAAAGCGTCGGCCAAGGTGCAGAGAGACTCGGTTAGAGGATACTCGTAGTTAGCTTCTAATGAGCGAACCAATCCCTTTACGTGACGTGCATTCGCGCGCGGGGGGCACTGGAGGGCCGGTTTTCTGGCAAAAAGTCACGACGGTGCGTGCCAGGCCAGGCGAGCCCCGACCTGCATGGAACTTCTCGTCACTGCAATTACGCGTACTTTGTTTTCGAATACAATTTGTTGTCATTCCGTCCCGCCCGCCGCTCGTTTGTTCGCCCGGCAGTTCGTTTTTTGCTCGTGTTTGCCCAAGGTACTCCGGTTTTATTTCCTCTTTCGCAGCGGCGATATATTCGTTTGGCCGCTCGTTGTCGCGCTATCGATCCAGGGTTGAGCCGGTGCACGCGACACCGGGCGCACGCGACGCATTTATTAGACGCTGTTAGGGGACAGCCTCGACGTAAGGAAATGAACAAATTGGAGTTTGTTGCTTTCCGACACAGATATTCTTCAGGAGCTATAGGAGGGGGCGGTAATGCTACGACTTATCTTGAAAGACGAACCTTCAACCCCTAACCTACGACTATGATCTACGACGCGTGGCACGTCGTTTCTAGCATACTCCAAATAAGAACGATGGAACTTTTAATTGTCACAGCCGCTATATCTTATTTATGATCTGATTTATGTCCCGGAAGTGGAGCAGAAAGTCCGTTATTTGCTCTGTGTTCGCCTTGTTTGAGTCGATTTCATCCTAACGTATTGCAAGCGGCGGCGGGAAATTTCTTTACGACCCGTTGGGTTCTTTCGGTCGAAGGCACACGAGCCGCGGATTCCTGGAACGGTTGGCGATACATTCCAAGAGTCGACCGCGACTTGCTCCCGGCTCATCGTTTAGAAGTGAGTTTATGACGTTCCCTGTCGGAATACGGGGCTCGTGTATCTACTTGGATGACCTGATACGACGTAATAAGCTACCATTGTTTATCGTTTCCGGCGTTTTTAGAAATTATTGCTATTTACCCCGCTTTCAAGTGAGCCAAGGATCCCTAGTTTGTCACTTGAAAGCGGGTACCTACTGTATTTGAGTATTTCAAACCACCTTTCAGTACTAAAACTCTGTAGTTTTAATTCCACGTGAAAATCAGCACCTACCCCGCTTTCAAGTGAACCGAGAACCGACAGGTTGCATGTAGAGAGGTATGGGCGAGAATTCGTTCACATCGACCTCGATTGGATTTCTAGTTACACAGTGGTCACTCGAGTCAATGGTACAAGCAGTGAAGAGTCGTTTGCAAGTATCCGTAACGCAGATTCTTGCAAGAAGCGAGGGTGTACTGCGTTTCTTGGTGTTCAGGAGCTCTATCGGAAGTTTTTTAACTTAAACCAAGTCGAGTCTCTCCCAAAGGTCCAATTTCTGCTCGGCCTACCATAAACTCACGGATTACACGTAAACTTTGAACGTATCGCTATGGTAACGAGCGTCTCACCTAGGCCTTCTCAGCGGCGTACCGGTACCCAAATGACCATTTCATCTCCGCTTACCTGGGAACGAACGTCGCGGCGACTTTTCCCGCAACCCTCGCGGCGAACTCGCCCCCGTTTCGAGCCAAGATGCGGGAATAATTAGAAATAATTGCGTCTCGAGGGTGAAGGGTGCCACCTTTCACGTGCAAGTGCGCCGCTTAAGTGAAATAAATGTTCGTCGACGTAGCGCGCCGCAGTTATAGCCGCTCGCTTTTTACCCCGTCGTTTGCCCATTCAGCAGTAACTTTAATGCACCGCCGCGGAATTAAGTATTACACCCGGTGCGGGTTAAATGCAGGAATTTACGCCAAGTATCAGCGGGATTCGTTACCACGTGGAGGCGCTAATGCGGTCGCGTCTCCGCTCGCGTGTAATGCGCCATTGGGAGAGCGAACGAATTACTGGAAAATGGAAATTGAAGGTTTCGTCGTGCGTCGAGCACCCTGGGAGGGCGGGGAAAACCGGGGGATGCGTTTCAGAGACTCGCTAGAGGTCGAAACCTGAATTCCCCGTGTATCCTTTTGCTCTTTATGGGGGCATTGATGAGATGCTGGAGGAATGGAGAAATTTTGTGCCGACGAGGGGAGATATTTTACTAAATATTACTCATATCGATGGTATTACAGTTAATAAATCTTAATAAAATCTTTTCTGAGAAGCACAAACACACAGACGCGAGGCGTAGCTAAAAATTCTGTTATGGGATTCAAGTTCAATTACAGAATCTAATCTCAAACGAGGTATATGTTAAACAAACTATTATAAAATATATAAATTTCCCAATCCTGGTTCTCGAAGAAAAGAACGTTCTCGTCGATACGTTCGATGCGAAGTAAAGTCACGGCGCGTGGTAGTTAGTTTGGATGGAGGGGCTTAAATTCGCCATAAATTCGCGGGGGAATTTCAGTATCATCAACAGAAGCGCGACTGAATTCCGCGAGAACTCGGGCTACGTGAATGCAATTTGATTCATAAGTTGCGCTCGCAATGAAGTACACTCACGAACCCAGGGGCTGTCGGTGCTCTATTTACGCTCCCGTCCCTCCCCCCGCCTTGTTTCCCGGCTTTTAAACGAATTTCTCAGGACGACGTTACCGCCGACGCTGGGACCTTATGCTGTACACGTCCCATAAACGGGAACTCGACTGGAGGATTCGATCCGCCTCATCTTCCAAGAGGGTTGGAAACCTAGTCACAGAAGACATCGACGTAGAGCAGAACAATTTCTGCGAGAACTATCCCCTCTTTTCCTCGTTTGTACATGCTTTCGCTATATTTTCTTCCATTCTAGAGTGTCTCTACTATCTGCTGTACCTTTTCTACTCTGTCTCGATTGCTTTCACTGGTACACTATTTCCTCCTTCAGGGTCTCCTTCTCCTCCTTTCCTGAGCACTCTGTTACTTTCAATGGGCATGCTCATTTCAGCCTTCAGTGGCGCCGTTAGAGATAGATACGAGCTACAAAAGGACACTTGGACTTGTCATAGTTGAATCAAAACCACCTGGACGCTCAGAAGTTAACTGTTTTATCAATTCTTCTTCATCTTTACTAGCATTGTTAGAGCTAGATAGGAGTGAAGATCCTCTAGAACATTTGGGCTTGGTATAGTCGAATCGAAACGACCTCGACCGTGGGAGGTCATCCCTATCATACCAGCTAACAACCCCTTTACAGCATCTTTGATGTCTTTGTGGAAATATATAGACACTTCTCAAGCAGAGAAGCTAGAGTAAAAGTCACATCTGGAGTCTTCATGAATTGTGCGCAATATCAGGAAAAATGGCTCATTTCAACGGGTAAACAGTCTTCTCTATTGCAGGTTCTCCCTTAACTGTGCCCCAAGGGTACTACTGTCTTTTGTGCACATTCTTATAATTGTTACTTATCTGCTCGCCTCCTCAGAGTCCACCTCATCAATCCTGCTCTTCTGCATTACTACTGTTCCCAATACCTTGTTCTCCATCTTTGTACCTCTTCCCCTATCTTCCAGGTTCTCGTCAACCACAGCTCTATTCATTAAACCGTCTTCCTCTTCCCAGCTCTGTTACACCCAAGTGACCTTTTCCTCTTCTTGCTTCGTTCATACATCACCGTGCATCCCTCTCCTTTCAACGCGTCCTCTTTTCCTTCTGTTTTCCTTTTCTTGATCTTCGTTCGTCTCAACACCATCGTCTCTCCTCTTCCACCCACGTACTCCCCTTCTCCCCAACCTCTCTGCCCTGTCCTCCTTTCTTTTCCTTTCGTCTCTTCCTTCATCCATCACCACTGCCAGGCTCTTCACTCGTTCCCTTCCACCCACGCTTCCTCTCCACGTGCACGCCCAACAGTAGAGTCTTGGTAACCACGTAGAGTCGGGTCTCTCGCTAATGTAATGTGATCACGTAGCTGGTAGGACCGTCTTCGAAAGCTCGCGGTGTTACAAAGGAGAGTATTTCAATATCCTCGCGTCCCTGTGCCCAATATTCCGCGTAACTCGTGCATGCGGACCGATGGCGAGGACAGGGGGACGCGGTTGATCGACGATGCAACGCGAAAAACGTCAATATGGGCCCCGGTAGACGTCTTCTTCTAGTTCTCATTGTTTCTCTGCTTAAATCGTCTGTACATTCGAAACTGAGGACCTCGAAGATTCAACACTTGCATACAAGTTTCTATGCTTAGAATTCACCAAGTCATCCAAGCAAGCAGACTCACACGCTTTTCATTCAATATTTTACTCAGTTCTGATACACAGTGTCTTCCAATACTCCTGAATCACCCTACAGGTAATACAACCATAATGCAATCGCAAACAATGTCAAAGATAAACGTACTCGGAAGTCCTCCGGAGCTAAAGTAGCCATTTGCCAAAGACTAAACGTCCGCTAGCACATTTTCCACGCTATATTCTTCATCATTTTCATATATATTATCTTGCAATAGCCTTCTCGAGTCCCAGTGCATCGATTTCAACTCCCCTGACACCCGAATTCCACTCGTCATACATAAAAATATTAAAATTACCGGAGGCTAACTCCTCCGGTGGACGGCGATGCAAGCGTTCCGTTTAAAGGGCATATTTATTTCCCGGACGGTCGTTTCGTCGGATCTCCCTGATACTATTCATGAGAAATTGATCCTCCGTTCAGGACAGACGGAGATTAAAGCGCGGGGAGCATAAAGGAAGGGGGGGGCGAGAGCTAATAAACTTTCCACAGTATTAGCGGGCGATGGCGATTCTCTCGATATTACGTTTCATTGCGAACGCGGGCCGCCCACGAAATCTTCCGATCCGCATTATCATCGAAGGGAATTACATTGCCGCGGGTGAAGTGTCGGGGATCCCGGAATATATATTCCGCGGCGTGGAATTACATTCTGATTAACGGTATTATTCTTCAGGCCGGCCGGAATCGACGATCAAACACGGTATTGTTGGGAGGAACTGGTTCGAGCGAAGAGAGATGATGCCTTATCGGGACACGAGTGTCTCTGGTCAGCGATCCCCTCGCAGCCACCATGAAAATATTGCTGGCGAGCCTCGTACCGCGTTCGTTCTTATGGCAAAATCCACTTTTGGATTAAATAAATTTGGGAAAGCAAGTAACGTAAAATTTCCAAATGGATAGTAAAAAAATTAACCCACGATCTATCGTTTGGTTCATTCCGTATAAGGGATCGAGAAATAAGCGAACGTCGAGCAAACTACTCATACAGAATGTCAGGGATCGATCGATCGATCAGCCCTAATCTAATTATCGAGGTGGGAAGAGCGTTCCAGAAATAGGGATTCTTTCATTCCCAACTTACTTCCTTCTTCGTTTCCGTCCAAGGGAATCGAGTGGATTTCAATGTTTTCTCCGATATCATTAGTCGCGAATGCCCCGATCCCGATTCACCGCCGGATCGATCAAACGTGGCTTCCCGACAGCGAAGAAGTCACCGACCATCGATCACGGAACAAACGAGAAATTGACACGATCGAACAAGCTAATGGATTCCCGAGCAATCCTGTAAACAATTGGAACCCGGGCTCGGTTCAATCCCGAAACGACAAAGTTTCCGTCGTTGTTCCCGCGCCAGGAGCACGTTTCCTTCCTAATAGCTACAACGTTCTATAATTAATTTCAACCCTTCCGGGATTCCATTACCACGTGCATTTGGTCCCACAGATATCATCTGCGCTGTAGCGAAACCGCGGCCCCATCGAGAACCGCGCTGTTAGGCCACGCGAGCTGTTCCATTTGATACTGATGCATCTCTCGGTTGGAATATCGTCTGAACGGTCGATGGGCCAGTATCGATTGTTGTTTTAATTAGCCACCGAGAGCAGAGTTTAATCTAATTTATGCGGAAATTTAATGGATCCGATCGAATCGTTACAGAGCGCGACCGAATCATTTTTTAACGGGCCGCGAGATCTCATAGAAATTTAATTAGGCTAGTGGGATGTTATAAATTACTTAAGAACGTGCATTCGCCCCACGAGAGATCGTTAAAATCGAAGAGGTACAGCCGGGGACCGTGAGGAATATCAGAAATCGAGGTAGCAAAGTAATTTAATGGAAGCCTTTGATTGTTTACTTCAACTTACAATCTTTGGGGTCACAGAAGCTTCTGGAAATTGAATTAGGTATTGTCTCTATCGGAGAAAAATTTCATTAAGGGAGGGCGCTTTGATTTAAAGGAGACTCGATAAAGTTTGTGTATTGTAAGTGGAAGTTCTTAAACTCCGTTGCAAACTCGTAACGCTTTGAGGCGTGGCTAATATCTGATCAGACCTCTTCAAAGTGAACATTCTTTTTAAGAAAAATGTTACCTCTGCTGTTGGCGAAATCGTGACTACATCCTTTAAGCATACAGAAGAGAAACAGGACTCTGAGATAAAATTCATCCTCAAGATTTTTATTTCCAGTGTGAATCGTTCTTGGAGTCCAGTTACTAGGTGACCAAAAACCCAATCACTCGAGCTTGCAATTAATTCAGACCTAAATCACTCCTCAGTATCAGTCCCGGTCCAACTCATACTTGGGGGTTGAATCGTTAAAAATGAGGAGTCACGTAGCATCCCCCCACACTTAGATATAACATCGCCGCGACATAGCTGGATTTGAGGATCCTCTTGTTTGGATTCTATCCGATCTATCCCCATAGTCATCCTTAGCATGTGACGCTGACGTTTCAGTGGTCTGATGGATTCAATCAGATTTCACAGGCGTTAGACTCGAAGCCGTCTCAGGCTTCAAATCGGCAGGGTTCACGGGAGCAGAGGACTCATTAGTCGGGGCATTTCGATACAGCGGTGGAGCGGGTATTAAGGAAACTTATTGCAAGGAGCTGCCTGTAGCAGACAGTACGCATTTACCGGGAACCGCAGACTAATACCTACCGATCTACTTAATCCCCGAACCCTTTAGGACGTCAGTGCGCGGCGCCAGGTAATTAGCAGGCCCATCAACAAACAATGGATACCAATTTAGCTCGGGATAATGGTGCGCCGGCAGGAAAGATTATCCCTTCTATCCAGCAACACCCGAGAGCCCGTTCGCTCGCGGCTACGGCATTGAAATTTGTCCGCTGATCTCTGCCAGCGGGTCTGGAGTATCGCGTGTCGTCGCGTCGAAAATTCAGACCGGCCTTTGTCGCGTCGAATGCGGTGCAGCGTAGATTAAGGACACTTGTACGCGAGCGCCTTAACAAATATGCACGTATCCACGGCGTTCCGTTGTCTGTGAATAACTCGGGGCATACCGATGATAAATCAATAGCCGTACATGTTAACTATGTAACGGTGGTTACGTAAGATAGGAACATGGGAGAGTACGAGTACGAAAGATATCGAGAACGACGGGAACCGGGTGCAGAACGAGGAGAACAGGCTCAAGAATACTGGGAACATCAAGAATACCGAGGCTGGCAAAGATAACAGGAGTAGTGGGATTGATAGGAACAGCAAGAACAGTGAGAACGATCAGGAACAAGAAAAATGGGGTCAAGAATGTGAAGAATGTCGAGGACAATAAGAGTAATGGGATCAACAAGAACATTGAGAATAGGAACAACAAGAGCAACAAGAACAACAAGAACAGCAAGAATATCAAAATCATCAGGAGTAATAGGAACTGGATCAAGATCAAAAGTAGACTGGGAGAAGAATATTAGAACAACAAGAACAGCAAGAACAAGAACGATAAGAACTCAGGAATATCAGAATCATCAGGAGTAATAAGAACTTGGAGCAAGAATAAAAACGAACTGGGGGAAGCATATTAGAACAACAAGAACAACAAAAACAGCAACAAGAACAGCAAGGATATCAAAACCATCAGGAGTAATAGGAACTGGATCAAGATCAAAAATAGACTGGGAGAAGAATATTAGAACAACAGAAACAACAACAACAACAACAAGAACAGCAAGAACAAGAACGATAAGAACTCAGGAATATCAGAATCATCAGGAGTAATAAGAACTTGGAGCAAGAATAAAAACGAACTGGGGGAAGCATATTAGAACAACAAGAACAACAAAAACAACAACAAGAACATCAAGAAAGGTCAAGGACAACAGTAACAACAAAAGCAAGAACTACAAATACAGTATGAACAGCACGAGTAAACATACGAACGGAAGAATACTTGCAACGCCCAGTACAGTTCGTAAAAAGTATTTAAGCTGAAAGTTTCAGAAAACTGACGACAAGCAGTTCACAAACGTCTCCGAGACATTTAGTTAGCTAAATAATACCGAGAAACGTTATTCCACGGAAGAAAATAGACTCGCTAAATTGCGACTGTCTTATGGCTAAAGGAGCAAAGACTCGCCAAGAGATCGAGGCACCATCAATTGGTTCCGGAAGCTCCATTACTGTTTGTTTCAATTGCCGGGAAAAGGCGATTAATTCTACCTAGCGAAGTCAGAGAGATTACGAGTATAATTAAACGCACTTGCCAGGGAACAAAATGGCGTGATTTAAAGGTCTTTTAAGACCCGCTATTAGTGCCGGTGGCATTACGCGAGGGACATTATTTGACGGAATTTTCATAATTCTCACGAAGGAATCCCGCCCTTTCTCGCGACGAAAAAGTGGAAAGAAACGGGCGGTTACTTTTACTCCACCTATTTGCAATGCAAAAATATGATTTTAAAGCTATTAGAACCGTAGAAGTTTAAATTAATATCTGTTAAATAATAAATATACGTACTCCTTTGAAATTATGGATATTGTCACATCAAAAAAAAAATATCTACCTTTAATTTCCAGTTGATCTATACAAAATTTCGTCGAAAACATCGACGAGTATTTCTCGTAAAAAGGGGAGGAACTGTTTGGCGCAGAAAGCCCCCCTCCCCGCCCCACCCCATAAAGAATCCACACTTGGAATCGGTTTTATGAAGCCGAGACTTAACCCACGCACCAATTGCATCTGGCTCCGACAGTGGCAGCTTGGGACGTCGCCAAAATTTGTTTAAAAAAGTCCTTTATACCGGCAATAATTCTTAACGCAGCATTACCGGATGAAACATTCAATTTAATCTGCGGATAAAGCCAAGTCCATATTCTAGCTAGAATCAAATATGTATCTTCAATTTTCAGTTGCTCTACAACCCTTCTCCCCACCCCTCGACAAAAGTTTCATCAAACGCATCGTCGAACACCTCTCGAATATTCCTCGTAAATAGGCGTGGAACAGTTCGACGCGAAAAGCATATCCCATAAAGAATCCACTCTTGGATTCGGTTTTATGAAGCCCAGGATGCAACCTATGCACCAATTGCATCTGGCTCCGACGGTGCGGAGTGTTCGCGCGAGCACACACGGGAACGAAAGGGGAAGGGAGTGGGGATGATTTCTGCGTTGCCATATTAAATTTCATTTGGGTATCCAGTTTCGCGCGCGGATGACATTCTTTGTCTTCTCTGCCCGGCGGAATATTGCATTCTTCCGGAAAGCTTTCCTTCCTTTCCGGCGCTGGGGCGGCCTCTCATCCGGTGAAATGAAATTCCACGTCCAATTTGCCATCGAGCGCACGGGCTGCGGACGGTCCTGATAGAAAAAAGAACGACCGAAGTCGTGGAACGAAACGGGGAATCGCCTTTCGTCCTCCCGCGCGGGATGCAGTCGTGAAATTCGATATATAGGGCCGCAGTAAAATCGAAAAACCGGCCCCGGTGTTGTCTCGACGGCTCCCCAGGCCGCGTGGGAGGGAATGAACAATGCTGCTGGCTTCCATTTGAAACGATTCAGCCCGATTCGCGTCGTTCCTTTTCCTTGGATGAGTCCCTGCCAGCTGACTCCTCGAGAACCGAGGATTTAAGGAACTTGGAATTTTTTTTAAATAAAACCAATCGTATCAGTGTGAATTTTGGTACGAATATTTGCCTACGTTATAACAGAACACTGGAATTTTTTTTAAAAAATCTGTCTTCACGATTAATGCAACAACTAAAATAATATCTAATATTTCCACAAACGAGGTAGCCTATATTCTCCGTTAGGATATAAATACCAACCAAACGAAATTTTATCTTCATCGGACACGAATAGCAAAAGTTATAGACACATCACAAACACACAGACTCGAACTTTAATATTAATAATTACTGACGAGCTATCATCACTAGGCCCAATACAGATAAAGGGGATTGTTTGACGATCTTTTGCTGCTTCTAAGAATAAATATTAATGCAAACGCGATATTTGCAGCGCAAGGTAGGCGCGTGCACGGGAATAGCAGTTATCGGAGGGAATCCACGGTATCGGAAAACTGTCTTACGATATTCCAGTCACCGCGAGCTGAATCTTACCATTTGCTCTTACGACCTGCCCTCCCCCCTTTTTTCCCGAGTCCCCGGGCTTCCTCGAAGTCGCGTCGGTAAGCTCACTGGCGCGGCTGGTGGAAAATAATGCAAGTGTCGGGATTTTTCCCCAGCCGTGGCGTTCGAACCCTCCCCAGAGAAATTGACCAGGACCATTTGCGCGTCCGTGCGTTTTGGAATTTTTATTCCGCCTTGTGTTTCGTAAATGTATTCGAGCTCGTTAGCTAGACGGTGTACAAAGAGCGGCGAGTATAAGCGTTGCGTTGAAATTATGGAGATCCCATGCAAAATTGCTTCTTCCCATTTAAATTTACAAATACAAAAGTTGTGATCTGAATTCAACGGTGGATCCCCACGGAACGAATTGTAGTTTAATTTTTACCCAAGGGCGGCTGAGATGCGCTTTTATAATTGTTTTTTTTTTCGGAAAGTGTTAGTAAATAATAGTGTCAACGTTGCTCGAGTTTATTCTGCTACGAGTCGGGTCGGTTCATTCAGTCCCGATGCTCTGGAGCACGGAAACTGATCTAATTATATATTCAGGAAGCATGACTTCGAAAGTCATGCACCAACTTAAATGTCAGGGCACGAATGAAACCCAGTGCATGCGCAGCGTTCGATCGAGGTCAGACCATGTGTCTTTCCGTATCATTGTCTACGAAGTCATTATTCCGCGTACTGGACAGCTATTACGCGTATCCTTCCGTTGATTGAGACGACGCGTGGTGCGTGCTAACGCGTCACTTCGGCAACGTGCACCGCCTGTCAAACGATATTTATGCCAGTCTGGAACGCCCAACGTCAGAGTCACAACTTCCGTAGTCTGCCAAAGAGCAAACAGTCTCAGACTATCAATCCCATCAACCACAACGTTAACTTTCCCATTCTATACAGGGATCCAACCAAAAGCCATCGTGTGATTGTCGTTTTCCAAATAAATACGACACCTCCTGAAGTCTACGATATCTAATTCTGATGCTAATCATTTATCAGCTTGCAAGCTTCAAGACGAACGTCCTCTCAGTGTTTCAACTCCAATTTGTTGTCTGACACTATCAAACACAACATCAAACTTTATCATATCAGTAATATCTGAATTTAATGCTAAACGTTAAGCAAGATGATTCAATTCGACGTCAAACCTTAGTTCAAACCTTTACATACAATGTCGAACTCTAAACACAATAAATTTTGCTGAGTCCACAGTGCAAATATCTAACATCAAGTCTTTCGTAGTTTCCAACATCCAACACGTTCAAACACGACGTTAAACATACCAACAACTCAATTCCAGTGTCAAACATTTCTTAATTTGATCAATTAATGATATCAATCTTTAGTTTATTACTATCAAACTATCAAACATTCCTCAGCCAACAAAGTCAAACATTGTAATGCTAAATACCTGTGGCGAGATATTTCTTCAGAAATTAGCTGTGGATTAGACCGTTGAATTGTCGGTGACTCACCTGAAACAAAAAGAAAACATCGATTCAGCGACAAACAACAACAAACTTCTTCAAACCTATGAAAAAGTGATTAAAAAATAATGTCCAATAACGTTTCGCGCGCGATCGGGAAGTCACTCGATGAGACGCAAGATACGGAACGAAAATCTTGACCTAAATGCTGCATTAGCCGACTCATTTGTACCAAATTTAGTTCCTCGAACCTGCTCGACTAAGTACGGAACATCTGCGCGAAATCGTTAAGACCGCCCTTAATTGACGCTGCTCTTAATAGCGGGGCGCAGTTTATTCTCCTCGCAAATTCACGGGCGTAGTAATGCATACGTAAACGCGGAGAGCCTTCCCTTTCTACTCGATTTTCTCTGTGCATACTCGTAAGTGAATGGAATTTACCTCTCCGCGGAATTTCATTTTCAGACTCATCCACCATCGCCAGTGTCTTTCGCCATTTTCTACAACCAATCCCGTGCAGACGCAGGGAATAGTGTTGTCACTATTTCCAGTCTATTTCTTTGCCAAATCATGCTGGGCGATTCGAAAGAAGATCAAACTTTGGGTTCTTTTCAGAGTAGGCAAGTGCTAGACCATCTGCTTAGGATTGATGATGTTTAAGACGGTTTGAAGACATAAAATATTGTTTTTTTCCAGAGTTATTACTATTACCGTAGATTTGTTACTTGAGAATCTTTACTGGACTAAGAATTTTGACTACTCTTTTAAGTAGTTAGAAAAGTTTGAGTTGTTATAAATTTATAAATTGCATCTGTCTGGATGTTATGGATTGAATATAGTTAAATATTATTGCTAGAGGATAAATCAGGAATCTTGTACGATTCAACCGTGACATGACCTTTCAACGGAAATGGCGAAGAATGAAGGAATTTCTTCTCGAAGAGATAACAATTTTTCATCCTAAGGGGAGGATTCTGTATTCCATGACGAAAGACCGTCGCTCTTTCCCGCGAAAAGGCAGTGAGAAATGGGGATGACTCGCAGAGAGGGCGAAGATACTTGACGGTAGATCGAGAGGGCCACTTTTTCCGTGGGAGATCCTATATACTTGTGTATACTGATGAAATAAGGGAAGAAATTCCGCGAAAGGAACGCGACCCCGAGACGTCTGCGTTATCGAACAGTGACGAAATCAATTTGCACAGAGTGGAAGGTGGAATTACATCAAACAAGGTTCCCGTTGATTGCTAGCCTTCGCTACAGATTACCTGGACGAATGAAAATTCGAAATACGATCAAAAGGCAAGTACCTTCAAATCTGAGGATCCCAGATGTTCAAGATGCAATTATCTCATTTGTAGAGACTTAACAATAGTTAATTCTTTCATCTGAGAAGTCAAGAGTCCTAAAAACATACGTACACCTAGCAACATCCTCAAAGAGACCTAGCCTTTTCACCTAAGAAGTCAACAGTTCTAGATTCTGAGGATTTTACATCCCCAGGACCAATATACCCCAAATGATCAACTACAAAGAGACTCAACGGAGTCCTAAACCCTAGACTCTGAGAGTACCACACGTCCAAGCTAGAAATGCCTTGAACTATCGTCTTTAGTACACCTAACAATAGACCCCTAACATTTCAAGAACACTAATCAAATCCTTTGACATAGGAAGACTAAAGATACCAAGAAAGATACGCCCCAGGTTGTCCTGGACATCGAGTTCGAGAAAATAGACGTCATCCTTAACCTCCCAATCATCATCCTCACGGGTAGCCAACTCCTCAGGCTGAAAAGAACGGTTCCCAAGATTGCAGGTTGTCAGGATGAAGAGTAACGACGATTCCCAGTTAACGAGTATCATATTCCGCCGCAAACTGAATTAGGTTCGCGAGTTCGCCGGCCCCTGGGGGTTCGGTTTTCCAAAGATACGTTAAGAGCCTTTTAATACACCCTCAGCATCAGCCGCGTCGCGTTAACGGCGGTGCACACGGGGCCAGCAACACCCCGTCGTAATAACATAATGGCGTGTTACGGGTATTACGCAGATTACGCAGCTTCCGTTCACTCACGCATGACGAATCCGAATTGGGGGAGGGAAAGGGGAAGCCGTTGGCTCTTGTTCACGGTGTTTATGCGGGATTGCGGGGGTGGCGGCTGCAGGGCCCGCGAGACTACCTATTAACAGATTAATGATTTCATAAAGGTCGAGGCTGGCTAATAAACGGTATTAAAACAGAGACCTAGGATACGTTTTACGAGCCGATGAAGGGCATCCTGGAGCGCGTTTTCGAGGGCTGTTGAATGTTCAACGAGGGCGTGTTTCGCTCGCCTGTTGAAGCATTTCCACCTGCCAGGTGAGTGTGCGCGCTCCGCCTGATTTTTCGTACGATAATAATTGTTGGAGAGTCGTTTTTTTGGGGGGGGGGGGGGGCAAAACAGACGAGAATCACTTGGTGTTCAGTCAGGATTAATTTGGTACCCCGTAAAGGGAAAGATGCTCTCCATTCCATAATATTCTGATTTAATAGGCAAGACGGATTTTTCTAAATAATCTTCTGGAGCATATCATTCGCGGCAAAAACATCATGATCAATCCACTGAGAGTCAAAATAATATAAGCAGACAAATTTCATCCTGTATAGTAATATACTGTAGATTGCTGTTATTTAAAAAAAAATTATGGCCCCTGTCAGTCTGACATTCCCACGCCACGAGAATTTTCTTCGATATCCTTTCAACCCTCAAAGCCAAAATGAAGGAATCCAAAGGACTCCGGGCACCTCCATTTATCCTCCTCCGCGATTTCTAATATCAGACACTCCACGCACGCATCCAACGCTTCCCACGTCACCTCCACACAAACAGAACACGGCACACGAGCCAGCCGCCGCCACGAAAAATGTTGCTGGCCACCGGCGCGCTGAAAAATGCTGGCTATCTCGATAGAATATCGAATCGAACGTTGCCCCACCCCGATCCACCCCCCTCCAGTCCCCGTATTGTCCCCTTTCTTACCCCGTTCGACGTTTCGCAGCCGGTCTCATTGGCACGTCGCTGATGTGAAAAACGAATTTCCTTATCAGGCCTGCGAGAAAAAGCGACCGGTTTTCTCCGTGGAAAAGTCGCTTTTCCCGGAGTTTTCCAGGGAATTGTTCTATCTAAGGGTGGTAGCAACGATTCCGAGCCAATTCTGCGCTCGGAGATTCGACTATTTGGACGGGGAATTCGTTTCGTGATCAATTTTGCAATGGGTTCTTCCACTATCAGAATCAAAATTAGAACCTATTCGACACTTTATATTTTCAAACCAATGAAATAGGCGGGCTTCTAGAAAAGGAATTACTACTAAAGAGAGCAACTATTCCTAAATTTGTACACTGTTGAGATTAAAATTTGATATCTGGGAAGTTCGACCATAACGATAACATCAACAGCTGCGATAGCTAACCCATAACCCTAACGGATACGATGATGAAACTCGCGCTTCCGTCGACATTTATTGTGAGTCACGCGAGTCCACGTATTATCTACGACTACCAAAATAAACTATGAATTTACGCTCGTTGTACGACTGTTTATGCTTAGAACGTGGAACCATCGAGATGTTAATATAATGGGTGGAACAGTTTTCGTGAACTTTTATTCACACCACCTAACCTGAGCCACGTAGGTTATTATAGTGTCCTGAGAATAGAGTTCTCTGGAAAATACCAACCAAACGCGAGCTGTGGAAGATTGCCTAAAAGTAGAACTACCTAACGGCCTCTGCATCATCGTCGAAGACGGACTCACGTGATCGGTGCATCAAGCCAAACGTTCGTTTATCGTCGATACGAGGACCGCGACGTCGACGCTTATCATTATCGTTGTCGGACACGCACGACATTTCGAATCCGCTTGTTTTCCGGACGCGATGGAGTGAATCATCGCGTGTGACCCATCGGGGGTCCCAGCGGAGGCGGAAACACTACGTACAGAGGGATGAGGCACGCGATTTTTTGAAACGATGCTGGAACACGTAGGCGTCCGTTGTACAAGTAGAATTTAGTGGCAGGCTGGATGGAAATATCGTTGGGCAAGGATGATTGGAGGTCATCGACCATCCTCCGGAGATGATCGACGTGGTTTGAACACTTGTATATGTCTGTCAGTTGTCGAGGGGACTGGTACTAGCTTGGTTCACTTTATGGAAGATGGAAACACTTTGCTACCTGGGTAGTCTAGACCTTGTGGTCTCAGAAGTCCACGAAAAACTGGTTTATAGTTGCTTAGAATTCAGACCAAACATCGAAATGCGTGGTCAATTATGTGCTCTGGACCTGGTGGGCCTAGGGATTCAGTCAGTGGTAGGGTTCAAACTAGGTCAAACCACTCCAAACTAAACGTCTGAAAGGTTCATGCCACGAAATATCAATGTACATTGCTAATTATGTTTTCGTGACACGATGGACCCAGAGATTCAAGAAGTACAAGGGAAAGACAGCCTGTAGCAGTGTCCAAACTAGATCAAACAACTTCAAACTAAACGCCTGAAAGGAAGGTTCATGTTCTCTGGGCCTGGTGGACCTATAGTAGTATTCAAACTAGATCAAACGACTGAAAACAAGAAGTTTAAGAAACAAGGGATGAGATTTCCATGAATGATATCTAGAATTTAAAGAAGGAGCTAGAATTCTTATTAGGAATTTTGATCTCATCTCTAGGCGTGTTCGAGTGGTGTAGCCACGTTTAGGATCAGACAGAGGACGTGTTAATAATCCCGAATGTTCGTTAACAAGGTTTTCCTGTTTATTCGCGACGGCCACTTCGGTTTTCCGCCAACGTTCGCCGGAGAAGGCCTGCGGCAATTTTTCTTGGATGTTTAGTTGGCCGGTTGCTCGTAACTCGTCGATACGAGGGCGTAGGAAGGAGATCCCGGGGCTCGCCACGGCACGAAACAAAGGACATAATGCTGCTACAGCGCGGGAATTAAACTGGTCGAATTTACTGGACGCGGCGGAAGATAGTGGCTTAAGGTTAAAGCTCGGCCGGGCAAAATCTCTGGTTACACGCAGATGGACGGGATATCGTGTTCCTTAGAGTCCGATGTCTAATTATGGGGGATGCTTTAAACGTCTTCTCTGGATGATATCGATGCTACCGAGCGGAAAACGTATAGTGCAAGAAGCCAGGGCAAATAGTTAACCTAATCCTCCTGGCAATAGCGTGGCCTTTCATTAAACAACGAGTGTTATGTCGATGATGCTGAGATACACAGGGTGTCCCGTTTGAATCGTTCCCCAAACTGTTCGAAAGAAACGTTTCAAACGGAACCCATTTTGTTTCGACAGGTTGAGTTTGTCGATTCGATCGAAGGAGTTGTAGCTCCGAGAGTCAAGAAATTCCAAGACCTGGAGAGCCTGGACAATGGTACAGTAATGATTCTTGAAATGAACGGCGTGATTCGTAAATTGAACACTTCTATCTCTTCCAATTTGGGGATTCCCTTGGAGTCAGCGAAGCTTGAAAGACTACAGGAAAAATGAACACACCAACTCCGGGGAGATGTTCATTTTAAGAATCATTACTGTAACTGTTCTACAGAAGCATGATAGTGAACTGTCTACGTTGAAAAGAAGCAAGACCAAAGAAAGACGACAAGAACTGACACCAGTAATGATTCTTAAAATGAACGGTGTGATTCGTAAATTGAACACTTCTACCCCTCCCAATTTGGGGATCCCTTTTGGAGCCAGGTGGAACAATTAATCGAAAACTGAACACACCAACCCCAGAGAGATGTTCATTTTAAGAATCATTCCTGTAACAGTTCTCTACAGAAGCATAATAGCGAACTCCCTATGCATAGACGCGTGCCCTACCTAACGAATCTCCTTTGCTACCGTTGAAAAGAAGCAAGACCAAGGAAAAGACGACGAGAACCAACGTTAAGCCGAAGCTCGTGTTTAACTTGTTCGGGTACGCGTCAGCTTCAAATTTTACACTAAACTTGTTCCCCCGAAAAACTACTCGGTCCCACTACGAGAATGGATTCGCGCGACGCAAGAACTACGGCCCGCTACGAAAAAGAACAAGGTAGGGAAGTTTTAACGAGCCACCGGTATTTGCATACGTCTCATTAGCGATCTTTAATTGCGAGTGGACGAGTACTTGGTCCTCGAGGCTGGGGCTCCCTTCGCTTTTTTCTCTCGCCTCGAGAATAAAGATATCGTTCGTTCAGCCCAGCCGGAACAATTAAGGCGTCACTTCTACCCTTGGAGGAAAGGAGAAAAAAAAAGAACGAAAGCTGTCGGTTTCTCGTCGGTGTTGACGGTGTACGGCCGGTGTCCGTTATCGCCATACCGATAAGTGACCCGGTTGCCTCTGGTTATCTCGCGCTAATTGCGCGAAACGATGCTTCGACGGATCGATTCGGTTCCTTGGAGGTCGCCTTCCGCTTTGAACGTATTCCGGCGGACTCTCGGGCTCCCAAACGCCGAGACACTTTGTGCAGTCGGAGTGGGTATCCTCCTTTGCTAATAAGAAATCAATAGCCGAGCATTATGTCGTTTCGTATGACACGGCTTTTCAGGGAACCGTTGCATTCATAGATCTCTTAGTCTAACCGACGTAATTTAGAATATTTGAAATTTTCACCCCTCCAAAAAATGTACAATTGTTCATACGTTTGGTAATGTCTCTGAAACCACAAAAATTAAATACACGATAGTATAATCACGATCTAAGATTTTAAAAACCTCCATTAAAAAAAAATACTGGATCTAGATGTAGACACGAAGGGGTTAAATCAATGATGAGACCTATATTTTAAAAATACCATGACATAGATGAGCGACACGCGCAACGAACGACATACTTCTCGTCTACCAGCTTTGAATCTAGGTTTCCTTAGTTCTATTCTCTAGTTTCGAATATTACAATAAGCACCAAACTATCTTCGAAATTAGAAGTGGTCCACAGCACATTCTTGGGATACGAATAACGAAGTAATATACCGAATATATTATTTGAAACATAACCTCCACCGCAGTAGAGGAAATTTATTCCTTGCAAATATTATTCGACTGTGATTCACATCGCTCGCTGCGATCAAATAGGAAATTTATAATTAAAATAAAAGCGTTTAATTAATTTTATTCTAGTACCATTCGAGCCCAGTTGGCGGTGCTCGCGCAACCTATTAATTTTTCCGACCGAGAGAAATGTTTTCAATCAATTTAAAATCACGGGGGATGTTCCTGTAGAATTTTATTAGGGGGGGAAAAACGCGGAGAGAAAACGTAATTGACGAAAAAACAGAGAATCGAAAATGAACTCGGACCTATCGAAATGCAAATTCGCGTCGCGTTGCGTCGCCATCGTTTAGGGAACCTACGACCAGGAATTTCGTTTCGAGAGAAATGGACGAGAAAGGAATTAGATAGTCCTCGAAGAATCCCATTACAGAGACCGTCCGCCGCGAAATAACATTCCCGTCGCGTGTATATGCAAGCTCGCAAAATGTAAAACGTGTCCCCAGCGCCATTCGATTGCTTTCGATTTCGGCCCGTGGTGCTTCTTTTAAGATCGAATCCACTCGCCACACGCGCTTCCCCAGGAAACACAAACTGGAACTGCGTATTTTATTATCGAAAGATAGCCCCAGAAATTGAAAACTCCTTCAACGAATAATACAGACCTCACGGAACTCGTATTGCGACTCTAAAGAAGTGTTTCTGAATGGAAAATAATACATTGACAGGATAAATTCTGTTTAACAAGCTTCGTTTCGTGTATTACGTATTTTAAGACACCCTGTATATGGAGTGAATCTTCTCTGTTAGGATATTTATATGCCATTCAATGTTTCGGTAAATTGTTTAAATAAAATTTAATAGTATTCGAGGGAATTTATAGTGCCCGCTTTCAAGTGAGTTGGCAGTCCCAATTTTGTCGCTTGAAAGCGGGGTAAAGATTATTTTACGAAATCCCAAAGGTATCTCACAGAGTTTGAATCCATTGATCATGAAAAAAGAAAACGAAGCAGTTCCATTATCTTCCAAGCAAGAAAATTTAAACAACCTTATGGAGTTTAGGTTGTCTACCTAATCTAGACTTCCAAGACGATCTCTACCCCTGTTCCTGATTTTTTCCCTTCTAACTCTTTTTACTTACGAGCCATATCGCGTCCATCGTAGCACGATAAGGACGCACGAAACTAATTCCTTAAAACACAATGTCACGAAATTCGGGCGAGAAAGCTGGTCTCCAAGGTGAACCCCATGGAACGTCTTATCACAGGCTCTCCTAATAACGTAACAATGGAAAGAGTTAATTTGCTGCCTCTGCAGGGAGAAAAGGTACAGGAATAAGAGAAGCAGGAACCAGACGGTCGTCGAACGTAGGTCCTGGGGACGGGACGATCCTGGCGGAGCGTTATCTTGCCCCGAGTCGCCGGTCGAGCGCACGAGAAGATCGTTTAGATAACGATCGAGAGGTCCGGCAGGAAACGGAGAGGAAGAAGAGGGTCTGGGGACAAAAAGGGGAACAGGAACCCGACGTAACTAGGCGGACAGCTGTTCGATCTCCCTGAGGGTCCCTTCCGTTTGGCGAAAGACTTTCAAATGAATGAAACGGATCCGCCCGGACCTCGTGTTGCACTCCAGTATTACTTTATCAGGGGACAATGGCGGCTAGCATTCTGGGACAGGACACCAACTTTGAAACTGGAGTTAACTTCACTTTCAATCAGATGCTTGGCCCCCAGAAGTGGCAGGAGTTGCTTCAGAAATGGGATTGTATTATTTGACTCGGGGATGATGGAACTTGGAACATCCTTGTTGAAGCATCGATTAGGGGTAGCATGGCAAGCTGGGCAATAGAAGATGCTCTAATTCTGCAATTGACCTAAACTGACGGATCTCTTATGAGGAATGATTGGAGGATTGATAGAGGCAGGTATCTGTTATAAACAGTGGGAGTACCTTAACATTTACACATGCAGAGATGGTCCAGAGAACCTGGAACATCTTCATTGTATCAATTGGAGGTAGCGTAACAATTGGAAGGACATGGCAAGCTGAGCAATAGAAGATTCCCTCTGACTGAGCTGTGCAATTGACCTAAAAGAAAGAAGAATATGATCAGAGGATAGTACCTTCGTGTTTAAGTTCTTTATATTGAATTTTTAAGACTCCATATCAACGTTTAATGTGAAAGTCTGCTAAACCTCTGTGTTCTCACTTAAGTGTCCCCGTCACGTTCCCCTTCAATTTCGCGGGGACAACTCCACGAAGAGATTTTTCACTTCGTGAGAGGCAAAGAACAGGTCACGTCTTTATTAAAGTTAAACAATCGGTGGCCAAGGAAGCCCGTAATCCTGCCGCTGGCTGCACAGGCACGGACTCTTCTCAAAATCCTGTCCGCCCCTTCCGTTCGATCGATGCGATTTAAGTCCTCCTTCAGCCCTGTCCGCTGTAACAGTTGCATCCGTAGAAACGGAAGGGGTTGTCTTTGCGGTAACTCGTCGTGGTAAACATCGACGTCCTTCGGAATTGTTTCCCCTCCGCACCCTTTGGGAAACTAACCCCCCCTCGCCCAACGTTTCGAGTTGGTTCCGTGCTCGCTATTTGCAACTACGGGAACAGCCCGGGCAGTTTTATCGTTATTGCCCAGCCGCGTTTCGTGAAATGGAGAACGCTTTCGGTGGCTCCGAAGTACATATGGACGACGAGTGAAGGGATTCTTAAGATTTGGAGCGATTGAGACTAAAATATGAAGCATTGGATTAAATTCGATATATAAGAATTTTTTTTCTCGAAAATGGTTAGGATTTCGGGGGTATGTGTATTCACCAAAAATGATTGTAATTGACCCCAAAACCTAGAAATAATTTTTTTAGAACGATTTGAAATTTTTTTTTTCCGTCGAAAAATTTCACACATTCTCGAATTTTTTTCTGGAAAGTGGGTAGGATATCGGGGGTATGTCTAATGACCAAAAATGATTGTAATTGACCCCAGAACCTAGAAATAATTTTTTTAGAACGATTTGAAATTTTTTTTTTTCGTCGAAAAATTAGGCACCTACCCCCTGTCGATTTTCCTTGAAAATTCGTTTTTCATTTTTAGTATTTCTGTTTGACGCCCTACAGAAAAGTTGTCTAATACTTTTCTGTAGGTGCCCATGAGCTCTACTTCAGAAAAAAGTTTCATTGAAATATATTCACTACTGTGGGATTTATGACTTTGAAAATTGGACCATTTTTATGGGGTTTTTCTCATTTTGCGAGGTCAGGGACCAACTTTTCGAATGTTTTTGCGATTTGTACTTATTCTCCATCAAAATACGCGTAGTTTGCTTTTTTAAACATTAAAATCGTCCAATCCGTTCAGAAGTTATGACGTTTTAAAGATTCGCATGAAAATTCGGGCAGACATTTCTGGCCAGAAATTAGATTTTCGGTAAGGAATTTTTTTCTCGAAAGTGCGTAGGATTTCGGGGGTATATCTATTGACCAAAAATGATTGTAATTGACCCCTGCAACTAAAAATAATTTTTTTAGAACGATTTAAAATGTTTTAATTTTGTCGAAAAATTTGCACCCTACTCGAATTTTTTTCTCGAAAGTGGGTAGGATTTCGAGGGTATGTGTATTCACCAAAAATGATTGTAATTGACCCCTGCAATTAAAAATAATTTTTTTAGAACGATTTAAAATGTTTTAATTTTGTCGAAAAATTTGCACCCTACTCGAATTTTTTTCTCGAAAGTGGGTAGGATTTCGAGGGTATGTGTATTCACCAAAAATGATTGTAATTGACCCCTGCAACTAAAAATAATTTTTTTAGAACGATTTGAAATGTTTTAATTTTGTCGAAAAATTTGCACCCTACTCGAATTTTTTTCTCGAAAGTGGGTAGGATTTCGAAGGTATGTGTATTCACCAAAAATGATTGTAATTGACCCCTGCAACAAAAAATAATTTTTTTAGAACGATTTGAAATGTTTTAATTTCGTCGAAAAATTTTATACCGAGTATATTAATGTTAAGTGTAAAAATATCTATTATTTCGGAGCAGAAATGTTTGCGTGGGTTAACTTCATGAATCAACTTTTTCACGCTGGAACAATAACGTCGATTTAACGTATTTACGCGACAAAATGATGTAAATATGACGTTCGTTGTATCAAACGATGAAAGGAAAATATAAACAGTGCATCGAACGGTGGAAATGAAGGAACAAGCCGCGCAATTTCAGCAATTTTCAACGAGCAGATTTCACCCGCCACTGTCGTCCCTTTTTCCAGGTCGGAAATCACCATTTGTTATTATCACGCGGGCGGGAGACGTGACGATTCCCGTGAAATATTCATCGACATCGACCGATAAATCCGTCGTTGAAGCAACAGGTTAAACGTAGACGCTTCTACGCGTTGACCTAACACACTTTACCCTCTTTCTACGGGACGAATGTGACGATAAATAATTAAGCCGGCGTTTCGATCGCGCGAAATAATGACCAAGAGCCTAGCACAGCGATAATTCTCAATGGGGCGACCATTTTGGGCCCCGACTGGGCCACTCTGTACTTCTTCGGAGACTATAAATGAAAAAAAAAATAAAAACAAAGAGTGGGATTCAAAAAACATTACCAAAATATTATAAAACTCTACGGGGTGTTCATCGCGGGGTGGGTAAGAATTTAAGGGGTGATTATACATGTAAAAATGGCAATCGAAACAATTTTTCTTGACCAAAGTAATTAATCCAAACCTAAGTTCAATTTTTAAGATTAATACAGAAAATATCAATGTATTATATAAACAAATAGTTCCTTGCTTACTTAAATAGAAGTCCAAGTTCCATCAGTCTTCCTGAACGAACGAGGATTCTCGATTTTCCTTTGGAAATTCCTGCAAACGACACACGATTCCTTGAAGAAAAGTGCGACGGAAGCGCTTTCGCCGGTTCCGTTCTTTCCCAGGATGGCCCCCAGAGACGCGACAGGGGATCACCAGCATCGCAAATCGAACCGAAGTAACTGGGATCCGATCAAGAACAATAGCAGACATCGGCGATGACGCTTTATCGGTATTCTCTGTGACGTCTTTTCTGCTTGCGAACTTCGTTCCCTTTATCGTATCGAGTTTATCTTTCGAGAACAGGAATCCCGGGGAACTGAACCCTGGAGAGAGATTTACGGGGATCGTTTTTTAAGCAGAAATCTTGCTGCCTTCTGGGGTATATTTTGCTTGGAAAGGAACTCCGGAGCAGTAAAAGAAGAGGTTCGTTCGAATGCGTTCTTTCTTTATAGTTCGATAAAAGTCGGACGAAAGTTATGTAAAGAGAAAGAAAAAAGGAAAGATCGTATTGGTGACTCCGGTGGTTCGATTTCAAGCGTGAACCACATTTTATTCTTTTACGCCTGTTGGACGAAACGTATGGAAAAGTTGATATTAGATTGTAACTTTCTTTCCAAGTTAATTTCGAAGCTTACAGTCGTACGAAGCGGAGGATAGCTTTTTAAGCAATGATTACGGTTATGATTAATTTTTGCAAATGACTGTACCTTTGGTTCCAGGAAGTAGTAACAACGGAGGCCTTCCAGGAGACGGACGATAGCGCGATTCCGAAAAGCAATCGTCGACTGAACGAGCTGTTTACGAACGCGAACCGGCCCCGGCTAACAACAACAACCGATAACGCGCAGTCGTCGCATTCCGCGAGCGTTTAACGCGTCGCGGGGCCACCCGCGGCGATCTACGACGGGATTTCGAGTTAATTTGTCGCTTGATCGCCGATTCGTGGCACCCGCGGGATTTCACGGGCTTCGAAATCGGTCGACGTCCGACACGCCATAAGGCCCGACGCGGTTAATGGAGCATCATGCGTGTCCCCCTCTCCCCCAACCCATGCAGGTACTCTTCGCCAGGGGTTCCCCTTTCGAACACCTCAATGATTTATTTGCACGACGGACATTCGAATTCCATTTTAATATTTCCTATTATCTGCAGATTTTTTTAGATATGTCCGTGTATCAAAAATATGCATGGGGACAAAAAAGATATGGAATTCAATCTCCAAACATTTATGTGGTTAGTGTTTTTGCTGTGAAAGCAAGTATAAGCGAGATATCACACAGGTTTTAGTTGAGAAATTGGTCTAGTTGGCATTATCTAGTTTCTAATGATCGACGATTCAATTGTGATACAGTATTCCCTCGTTTAATGACCGAATTTTGCCCTCGTCAATTGATCCCTATCAATGGTAGAGTATATTGAATATAATAACACTTAAAATAGCTATCAGAATCGAGCAATTTTTCCAAGGATTAATATTTTGATCGTAGTTCAGTATTCCCTCGTTTAATGACCGAATTTTACCCTCGCTAACTGATCCCACAGTACTAAACTTCATTCAATCTGATGATACTTCAAAGATCAATGTTACGAATGTATTACAGTATTCCCTCGTTTATTGACCGAATTTTGCCCCCCACAAATTCGTTTGATTTCACGAGTATTGATAACTATTTATTATAAATAAATAGCGTTCCTTGGGTTTCGATTGATAGAAACAAATTTAAAGCTCACGAGTGAAATATTCGACTCCTACACTAGGTTTGAAACTAAAATAAACTATTTGAAAACTAATAAAACACTCCTGCGTCGATCCAATCAAACGTTCCCCTAAAATCAATTGGAGAAGAGTTTCCCGGGAAGCACGGGAACAAGTCCATCCAACGAAAACACACGTCACCTCTATAAACCACCCCCTCCCCACAAAAGGGGATGAAGGGTCGGCCCTGTTCGATCGTTGGAATTGTGCAAGCGGTCGTTTCTTCGGTCCGTAGCTCGTTGCACGGTAATTTGATATTTTCGTTACTTTCGTAATCCTAGATTTTCCGAGCCATCTGCCACTGTACTGGCCACGGGGTCAATTCAAGGCTGAGTTAATTTTCGCGAACCCCCCCTTTGGTCCACGACCACTTGCGCCTTCGCATTTCTGGAACAATTACTGTACGAGTGCAACGAGGGAGAAGATCGATAGTGCCCCTTTCCGTGGAAAACAGAGACGACAAGGGGAGAAATGTTGTTAACGCTAGATACCCTTGAACCCCCGCCTTGTGCTCCGTTCGAAGGTACGAAACACAGAATTGGACAGAAGTTCTCGATTGTTTGGTTTCGCTGGTGGTTGTGGCCATTCGTTTTGAGACTTGATTGGACTCGATGTAAGTATCGGAAGTAGCTTGATTTCATTTAGGTTGGGAGGATTGCACGAGTAAATTTTGAGGTTTGGGAAAATATTTTGTGTCTTCTGTTAACAATGTGTTTTGAGAATGAGATCCAAAGATATTATGAGTTATTAAAATTTTGAACGAGTATCTCATGATAATGGACGTATCAGGTTTGTGCAAACATTCTCGATATTGTGTTCTCGACTTTAGTGGAGAAGGTACGTCCGCGAGGATTTTCTGGGAAGAGTAACGCGAACACGCCGCGGTTGCTGACGCGTAGATCGAGAAGCATAAATCAGGATCTAGGCAAGCTATCAAGGGTGCAGCTCGACGAAATCTTCTTAGACCAATTTGTAGTACAAACGATCCGAGAGCTCGAATAAAAGGGTCGTTTATATAACGCGACGAAGCAAAATGCTCCTGCAGTTCCAGCTGAAAACAAGCTATCTGCCAAAAATTAACTGTCTGATGTACGTAATGCAAATATAACAAATCTTAAAACATGACAAAGTAGATCAATGTACAAAGACTGTCTTAATATCAATATTAAATAAACAAAGGAAGCAGTCAACTCTATATTCTTAAATAATTAAATATCATCTGGATTGGACAGCATTTTGGTCAGGCAATGTGCCTGCAATTTGGCCCCAATCTTTCCCAACGCTTTGTACAGACCTTTCCCCATTACTTTTGCACAGCGAATTCATCGTCGAAGCAATAGCTGCCCGTTTAGGGTACATTCAATATGAGAGAGAATTCAAGATATTCCCAAATGCATCATTAAGGAACACACTGTAGGATCTTGGGCTGGCCGAGATAGGACAAACCTGGCCGCCCACGTCGTTTTCGGAGTTCTCGGAGCCCGGTGACAAGGGCCGACAGGATTTAGGATCACCAGGATACCCACGATCCCCAGGCACGTGTAATCCGAGCTGGTGCATCGAGTCACGCGATGTAATCGCGGCGTTCTCGGAGCACGTGAATTGAATAAGACTTCGTCTGCGTCTGGTCGTCCAGCCTGGAACTGAGCTTGGCGTGACTGGATATTATCCAGTGATTTATCGTTCATGTCCTGGTAACGTTTACCATTGTCTTCTCTGTTTCTTGACATTTTAAATGGCAATCGGAACCACGGAATGGTTTCCAAGGATCGATCTTTCGAACGCACAACAGTATTCCCTCGTTTAATGACCGAATCTTACCCTCGCTAACTGATCTGGACCTATCATTCACGGTATTATAATTTATTTACTTTGATAACACTTTAAATTGGTACTGGAACAAGGCCATGATTTTCAATGATCGACATTTCGATTGTAATGCAGTATTGCTTCCATTAGTGATCGAATTTCACCCTCGCTTATTGATCCTGAGGTAGAACCAGTATTTGTGTTCGTTCAGTGTAATGATTCGTGGACTGGAACGGCGAGGCACGAACGTGGAATTGAATTTTCACTATTAAACGAAAGTAAAATTTTGATTTTTTAAATTATATCTTCCTAAGGATGTTACCAATAGATTGTTGATATCTTCCTAAGGAAAATAAGTACAAACACGACTTCATTCGGAGTATTTTTAGTTACACTGTCCAATCCAATTTTGAAAATTCCCTAATTTTGTAAAATTAAAAATAATCTAAACAAGGTCGTGTTTGTACTCGTTTTAATCGGGCGAATATAGCCAATCTATTGGTATTCCTACCTCGAAGATATAGTAAAAAACACACAAATTTCAATTTTCATTGGCGAATAACTTGCCCCACGCACGGTATAGATTGCTTTTGGCCACGGCAATTTTCATCGAAAAGGGAGACTCGCTGAACAGTGTTCCTGACGCGCTAATCAAGAGCCATCATTGCAGCCCAAAGGACCAACAGTCACTGGAAGATCGATCGATCCTTCCGGTACGCCGCAGTTTCCTCGATCGTCCCAAAGTTTGTCAGCTTGTCGAGGCTTGCATTCGAGATCAAAGAAGTTACTCGACCGAGAACTGCATTCCTCCGTATCTCCTGCCCAAATGCTACTCACTGAATATTAAAAACATATCATCCATTTTAAGATTTCCCTAAACTGAGTGCACGATGGAGATATCACGTTTTCTAGGGACTTCTTGAATGAAAAAAATTAGCTGGAAATAATGGGGGGTTAGTTTCTTTTGAGATGGACATAATTTTTGCAATTATTTTGGGGAGGGGAGCGTCTTAAAAAATGTTTGGAGATCACTGAATTAGAAGCTCGTCTATTTTAATTTGGTATTGGTTTAGAGGTAAATAATATTTTTCCGTAAAAGTGTAATAACTTACTTTTTGACGGGGCAAAATTGATCGAAAGGAACGTTACCGTAACGGATTGTGAAAATTCTTACGGCGGCGGGGCATCAAAAAGGTGAAAAATTGTTCCGTTGTCTGAAATTGCATTACGGTTTCCGCTTTCCTTCCGCGTCGACTAATTTATTGTTCGTTGTGTGCATTAGCTGAAAGTTTCATTAACCCCCATGAATCCGGGCTGCGTGCGCCAGGCAATTCCGCGTGGCGGGCCACGCAATTTATTTTCCATACAATTTTCATGGGTCCTTAACGAGTTTCGCGCTCGCAACGTAAATCGCGAGCGAACGGCCGTCGAAATTTAATTTGTTTGCGATTATAACAATCTGTCTGCGTTGCCAAATATCCACGGAATCTACCCAGCCGTTTTCCATGGCGAAAGCATTCTTCCTTGCCGTAGTCCCGCGTCTTATAATCCTGGCAATGTCTCTACTTCATTGGATATACAGGGTGGGTCAACAGAAATGAAACACTCAATCAAACTTGAATTGCAAATTTCTTTCATTTAAAAAAAATAAACGTTATCAGGTCTCTCTGAAAATTGTCCTATTTCTATTTCAAATCATTTCACATCGATGATCGTTCCTAGTTATAATGACTCACTCTGTATATTCTCTGCTTGGTTAATACTTCCTCGGAAATATAATCGTCAATTGGATCCACCAACTAAGAAATTCTGATCTACTTTTTCCACGTCATATCCCATCATCGAAACGTATTCGAATTATTTCCGAGACACCCTGTAGGCACCGTGCTGGCATCGACCGTGCTCGCCTTCCGAATTTACACTTTTACGAGCTCATCATCATGCGAATCGTCATTACCCCCGTCACGCCACCGGCAACGAACAGAAGCAATTGAAACCGAAGAACGTCTTCCGCGCGCCATTGGCGTCGAAACGCCCCCGAAATCCACGGCATCTGTCGCGAACCGTGGACGAATTCGCAGGGGAGCGAGGACCGGCCATAAAATTCCCCAGGAACCAGTCATCGCCAGCCGCTTGTCCGAAATTGCTCCGCTTGTGATCGACGAATATGCATTCCGCCGTTGAAAAATTGCATCTTCCGGGGAGATGCGTATGCATATGCATATCCCGGGACCATCAGAGTTTTGAATGTGGTACGCAAGGCCGTGGCCATAGGGGAGGGGGCAATGGACTGGCGTATTGTGTTCAGCCTTCATTCTCTTCCTCCTGGAACCACCCACCTCCTCCCCACAAGCTTTTAATTAACTCGTTTGTTTGTCCGCGTCCTGGAATTCCTGAATCGCTGTGCACGCGCGTGTGCGGGGGCCCTGCCGTGAAATTGCATTTTTCTTCGTCGCCATTCTTCGGGCGGCCGCGTGTCACAAATTTCGAGGGAAATTGCATCGGGAACAATGCCTGGCCCGCGGTAAGAGCTTTGTTAATCGTTGCATCGGGAATCGAACGCGCTGCGAACCGGCTGAAAGACGGCCCGCGAATTGTTTAATTGTTCCCAGCTCTCGGGATCCGGACTCGTTCGCTGATTTTGGGGGATTTTTGAATTTTTTTTGGGGGTCTAAATTACTCGATATTACTATTTTATGTATGTTTCGAGAACAGTAACAAGATTTGGAAAAATAGATCTTTTAAAACAGTTTTTTAATTTATCCCCTCTTCTAACACACATATATTACTCCAGAAATTAATAAGTTCGTACGAATATTTGTCCTATTTAGTTTTGCTTCCAAATAAGAGCTGTTTCCGTGTTGCTCTCAGTCTACCTCCTTAATACTAGTTGGAGCCAAATGAATTGGCTGCTCAAGGTCACCGAGTGGGTTCCCCCACTCCAACACTATATCTTGTGTCTTCAAACAGAGCCACGTGACACGCGTTTTCTTACGTCTAAACGAGTTTACGTGTTAAAATAATACAAATGTAAAACTCCTTGTTGACTTCTGATCATTATAAATCGACTATAATGTAGTGACTTGTAAATAGAAGACTCTGTTTATTAGATTGACAACTAAAACTATAGACGCATCTGATAAATCCAATAATCCAGGATTTATAGAAATTCAATGCACTGCTGACGTTTAAAATTTCCAAGTCTTCCCGAAGGTTGTCTAATATTTTCTCCAATGTCACGTCAATCCGAAGTGACGAACGACCAATAAAGGCAGTCGATCGTAAAACCAATAGAGCTCCACTGCCGCCTGGGTATCGTGTGTGCACGGACATTTTTCTCCTGCTTTAATCGTCGCTGTTGTTGAGTGTCAAGTATCAGGCAAGACTTTATTTTCGTAAAAAAATACCCATTCGAGACAAATATTGCGAACTGTAGTTTCTGTTGGAACTGAATAACGAGATCTTTTCAAGACCTGCACATGCGTACTGAAGGAAATCAATTGGATTAGTCAATAGCAATCTGCTCTGAACCATCAAGATTTGATGGGGAATAATCCTTCTATCCTACTCCCCTGCGCGGTTCCATTAGCATAAAATATTTGAAATTTAATACCGTTAATTTCTACGCCACTATATGCTAAATCCTATACCATTATCAAAGCTCTATTAGTACTTGGGACAATAAAAGATAACAGATACTTCGTATTCCAAACCTATTCAAATGCGGTCAGAGGATTGGTCAGTCTGCAGCTAAGCTAACTGACAACATATAAAAGCATCTTGACTAACTAAAATTGATCATAGAATCATTTTATAACGCTCTAATATGAATCCCCATGTGGTTTCAATAGTATGGAACCACGAATCCTTAATGACACAATGGTCCAATCCTTTATCATTCTATCAAATACCCAGGTCTACAAAAGGTAAGAAGTGGCCAACAGCTATCAAAGAACTACGAGACTAGGATACCTAACAGTAACCAGCTTTTATCAAGGAATGGTCTAATATCATTTGAATCCCCATGACATCATCAACCTTTGTTATACAGTGGATTCTGTGTCACCCAAAAGCTAAGAGAATCAGAGAGCAATGTAGCTGTCCTTTGAACTATGCATCCCAATAAATCCCCCTGGATCAACATCAAAATGGAACAAAATTGCCAACAAAACTCCGGCATCCGTCTTGAAAGACTCGGACACCATCGCGGCGAGAGCGAGATAATAAAGCGTGCTCAGTTCCACGATCCGGCTCGTGGCACTTATACGCCGGGAGTCCAATTTATAATAGACTGGAACACGGTGTGGATTTAACTTCGAATGTAGGCCACCCAGTGTCATGCGAACGCGCGTCCGGATCGCGACTGAGTGCTCGTGAACGTCGTCCAAGCCACGTTGGGTGGAGTAATCGACCAGGGGGCGAGGGGTGCGGTCCGGGGGAGAACAGGTGCGTTCAAATTCGGCAGGTTTATTCTTGAAGCATGTACATACACACGGTTGATCATCCGTCTGATTTTCTTTCTAAAATTGTACGCTCGAGGAGTCCCGAGTGACATCGTACAAAGTTGAATTTCGATTCGTCGGCCAAATTTGAGATTCTGTGGCAAGTGCTCGGGTCAAACAGTTTGGAAAAAGGTCTAAACCCGCGCGTTTGAGGAAAGAACTACCCTTTGAACTCTTTAACACTATGGAGGGATTAGGGTCAAGAGAAAGCTTCTATCTGTTGGTGATGGTTTGTTGTAGTTTGAAGAAGCGTAGTCACAGTTTTGCTTTTACCTGATAGCTTAATACCCTAATTCCTGACTGTGTAATCCATCCTGGTGATGCCATTAGGGTGAAAGGAGAGCTTCTATCGGTTGATGGTGGTTTGTCGTAGTTTGAAGAAGAGTAATCCCCGTTTTACTTTAACGTTGAGTGTATAATTCGTCGATCCTAGGGTAGCCATTCATAATTCCAGTAGGATTCCGGTGTTGGGAGACGGAAATCACTCCGAATTCCGGCGTAACATGTTTATAGACCAATTTCGTCGAGCTACGCCGACGAACGGCGGTGTACAAATCGGACAACCGTCCGTTCCTCTCATTCATAAGTTTATGGCGCGTGAAATGCGCGCCGGGCATTTACATACCGTGCGCATCATTCCGCGTGCCTTATAATCGTAACTTAAGCGGGACGTTTACGACACTTTCAGGTGGAAAAGTGTATCGTCGTTAAAAACGAACTGACCGTTTATCACGGTTGGAATAGTCATCAATAGTGACGCTACTAATTGTTAGTTTACACGATAGGAAATTATGCGTAAATTTTTTCAGATCAAAAATTCTGATTACCAAATCTCGATTCTATCTAGTTCCATTATTTTCACTAGAGATCAAGACGGTACAGACTTCGAGAAATTATTCGATTGTAAAATAACACGGAAAAGAACTGGACGACGGTGTAACTTAGGGGTGTACCAAACATAGCTCGGTAGAATTCTAGCCATTAAACTCGAAATCCGTTAAATTGGGGTCTGTTGAATCGAGGTTTTACTATACGTGAATCGACGATCCTCCAGTTATTTTTAGCAATCCTATATTGACAGAATAGAGTTAAGTAAGTACGCCAATCGAATTCCTTCCTGGAAGAGCTTACTGTTCAAAGGCACGGAAATAATAATCATTTTCAACATTCGGATTTATAATGTAACGGATTTGCGTCAGAAATATAGTGTTGCGAAACTGATTATTTAAAATGGTGTATGTACTCTTCACTCGTTAAGTTCATTGAAACGTAAAGTGGGATCAATTGTCGAATTTTATTGTACTTCGAGTATATCGACTCTCCTGTGATTTAAATATTCGAATAATACTCGAATTGTTCGATATTTCAGTACTTGATTGACTACTTGAACGATTTAGTGTTCGAGTACTACTCAAATACTTGACTATTCAAATAGTATTCGAGTAATTGACTACTCGAATACTTGACTGTTCAAGTAATGGTACTCGAATACCCAGATACTTGAATACTATTCTAATAGCCTCAATTCCAATTACATAAGTCGTATTACTAAATATTTTGAAATCTCGATTAATATTAAACATTTCTACTGCGTGTATATGGAAGTAGGGCCTTAAATAGAAACAAAATGGGCGTCTCTAAATACGGAAGACAGCCGTCAAAACCTAACCAGAATTGTATCGTCGGTATCTAAACACCCAGAATATTATCTCTAAGAAAATAGAAGCTACGACCCCGAACCCGATACGCGGAGACGTATCCACACCGATCCAGCGATTTTCCACCTGGTAGGGCATAAACTCGAGCGCCAACGGAGGAGAGAGAGCGGAGTGGTCAGACGAAAGAGAGCGGGAAAGCGTCGGTCGTTCGTCGTTTCTGGGGTAATTTTAGATCGGCAAGATAGCGCGCGGCGTGCGTGCGCCGCGATGGTGGGGGAGGGGAAAATGTGGGAGGAGTGGGAGGGGTAAGGTGCCGGAAAGAGAAAGAGCAAACCGCGCGCGGTCGGGTGTGGTGTGGGGAGGAATAACATCGCGTCGGAGGGGTAAAAGAAGGCGGCGAAGAAAATCGGTATCCGTCGGAGCGAGAACTGTTTACGAAAGAGAAAACGAAACGGGGCGAGGAAGGGACGTGGCGGAAAAAGGAGGGAAATCGTTCCACCGAGATGAACAAGGCCAGAAGCGAAGGAGAAGATCAGGGTGAAGATAGCGATGGGACTAATTCAATTGTCGTCGAGAAAAGCTCGATAAGCCTGTGAGACCCAGATTCCGAGGGTTTCGAGTACCTTGGACCGCTAAAACTTGAGAAGTCGGGTGTCGTTAATGTTCTGCTACGTCTTGTAGATCATCGAATCGCGCAGTAATACATTTACTATACTCGTGTCTTTATATCGCTGCAGATTGTTTAGTTTGCTATAAATAAATTTCGTACCACGTGTTTTTAAATTAGAAATTGGTAAGGTCCAAGTGGGGCTTTAGAGCTGGGAAGTTAGGACTGGCTTTTCTGCTTGAATATTTCTGTATTCGAATACTGAACTGCTTTGGTAATTCAATGATTTAGGAAGTATTCGAACTAATATTTGAATAAAGATTCATCCGAAAGTAACTGGTCTAGTATTCGAGTACTATCAATATACGAATAATGATATTCGACTACCAGTATTCGAATTCTGGTATTCAAATACCAATATTCGACTACCAGTATTCGAATTCTGATATTCGACTACTAGTATTCGAATACTGACATTCAAATACCGATATTTGAATAATGGACACTGATATCCAAATACTCCAATTACGTTTGAATTATTCGAGTGCCTGCGAACGATTGGAATAGTCTTAGCCCTAGTTAAAACCGTCCGTAGCGACCCAGAGACGCGTCGAGCCCGTCGCTACCGAACGAAGACAGTGATAAACACCACCGAGGAGGCGCGAGACGTACGAACCAGAGCGAAAGAGTGGGAAGAGCGAGAAGGACGCGTTCGTAGGAGGTTCCTCGGGGCAGGAGATGAAGAGAGACAGCGGGCCACGAGTCATGGAGCGAGTGTTCTACTCGGAGGCAGTTATGCCGACCAGCTCAAACTGGGTGCCGCCAAATCGAACCCCGGTTCGAATTCCGCACGGCCGTGGCCGCGAGAAGGAAACGCGCGAGGAAGAGGAAGAGGAGGACGCGGAGGAGGCGGAGACGCACAGAAAGGGCTCGTGCCGGTGAGAAAGAACAACAACCGAAAGAGAGGCGCAGTGAGAAAAAGAAAGGGGGAAAAAAGTAAGGTACGTCGCACGAAGGAAACTTCCTGCCTTCCTGAACCAGTGTAGAGCAAAAAGAAAAAAAAAAAAACAAAACAAAAAAAGGGAAGAAAAAAAACAGAAAAATGAACGTGCGAGAAAGGGCTGGCAGGCTCGGCGTAGGGAACAGGGGGGGTGGTGGAGGAGGTTCAACGAGGGACCAGCGAGTCGGGAGATAAAAAAGCGAGCAAGAAGGCTGGCCAGCGTGCTGCCGGTCGTTAGTGAGGTGCAAGTAAAAGGAGGATGAAAAAGGTCATTGTTGCTTCGAGCTGCTCGTGTGTTTTCGTTTTTCTTCCTTTTTCCTCGCTCGCGTTCCTTCCGTCGAGTGAATGTGTGTCGCGTGTGACGAGCGTTCCAGTGTCGCGTTTCTTTCGTCCAAGAAGGGAGGCTCGATGGAATTCTTTGCCCTCCGTGCGTCTACGGGCTGTTTTGTGGCCACTCGCGGTCGCGCGACGATCGTTTCCGGCCGAGACGCACGTGAACGATCGCGTCCCCCGCGGAAGGAAAAATTCCCGCGAAACGGGAAACCTCGGAAAATTCTCGTGAACGTTACGAGTCTATGAGATTGGATTTTTCCTTTACGGGTGGGTTCGTTGTTCCTTTTTTTTTTACGACGGTTCGCCGGAGACGAGGTTCCCGCGGGACGATGGTATTTTCTGCATCGATGATTCAGAGTCCGGACGATCATATGGTCCGTATTTACGACGCGAACGATCTCGATTGCGGGGTGATATCGACAGTGTGGAAATCGTTCGATGAGAGAATTACGCGGGTCTTTTGTTTCGATCTCGCGATCGCGAATTAGAGTTTTTAGGCTTGATTGTTTGTTCTTGGTTGTTCAAACTTGCTCGAACTGGCGGAGTTGAGAGGAGCTTCCGTCTCGCGTGGCTCTGTTTGCTTTTCGAACCGATTTTTCAATATTTGATTTCATTTAAGAAAGAAGTCGTGGATCAATAAAGACATTAAGTACCGAATGCTTTTCTTCAAAATTGATATTTATTTTCTACGCGTGCCATTCGAAAATGACTAGCGACGTTCTGTTTGCTTTCTTTGCGAGTTTTTCAAACAGTTTCTCTTTCTATCTCCTAATTTTTTTCGAAAACATCACAGAATAATCGTTGCATCGCTATTTTTCAGATGATGCGTTTAAAAATATTTTGGTCGTTTCGAAAAATGATTTGTTGCAAATAAAATTGTTTTTTAAAATATAAAGCGTATTTTATAAATAGAACAGTGGCATCTAGAAGTGTCTAATAATATCGAGAAACCTGTGCAGTTAGACGATTTTGTAACAGCGAAACAACAAAAATTATTTTAATTTTCATAAATGATTTGAATTGTTATTTTTTATTTGTTTTCTGATAAATATTTTGGGCAAGGGGATGAACCAGTTCGCGAAAAATTGTGACGAATTATTAAACCGTTCGCCGTAAAATGTGACAAGAAAAATTTATTTCTGGCCTGACCGCCTGTCAGCTGTTCGACGATTGTCAGACTCCGGTCGCTGAAAATTTTCACTGTTTTCTTTCCTGCCTATTAATACCCGGCTGTTTGGATTACGAATGGTGCCTTTAGGAATGCACATACGTCTTCCCTTTCGTTTCATTCACAAAGAATGCAACCTTTAGAAATTTATTTTCCCGCTGCGAGGGTTCAACGTGTTTCGCGTTTTTTTTTTCCCTGCCACGTTTCAGGTTACATTGCACCGTCCGTTGCAAGCAGAAATGCGAAAAATGTGTTTAAACCGTCCGTGGTTTCTGTTTCGTCAATGGACTTTTTTATTTTCCTGAGTTTTAATTGAGAACCGCGTTTCCATTATTTTCGATCACGCAAAAGTTGATAGAAATAGAATTCTTACATTTGTAAATACAAACACATAATAAGAACAATCTAAAAAAAACAAAATTGTTTTTTAACAGACACAAAATTTTACTGTTTCAATATTTTAAACAGATTAAATCGTTAATACTATTTTCATAGGCACAGTGACCTTGCACCATATACCAAATTCGTGCACTATAGAATTTTTATATTAGTGACATATATTATCAAATTTGACACGTGACCCGAAAGTCACATCCTATTACGATAAAGGTTAAACAGTTAGAGGGATGAAATGGACTGCTCCGGTCGAGAAGGGCACCTAATTTAATAAGACGACCGTTTCCACTGCACGGATGTCAAAACACAGAAAAAAAATAATAAAAAAACGGAAAGCAATTTTGTGGTTCGCGATGACAAAGTTCATTCAACCGGTCTGAGGAACGCAATTGCAAAAGGTAACGCGAAATCAAATTGCACGCGCGTCCGTCAACTGTCCCGGACGACAGCGGACCTCCGAGACATTCTGGACAGGGGGATGATAACTGCCCCGAAGCGAAAAAATACATCTTCCTTTTTTCAGTTAGTCGCGTCACTGGCCTTTATTGCTCGCCCCCAACCCCTACACTTTTATGGCGCTGCAATGGCCACGGAATGACTCCGCACGGTTCTAACCGTCGAAACGCGGCTGCAACCCTTGAAATATAGAACCACGGGGGTGGCCTCATTTTTCTGACGCAATTCCCTCGGTTTTTCCGTTTGTTCCTTCGCCTCCGGGAAATTTCATTTTCCTTGTCCGCCACGCGGCGTTGGCGAACTTCGACGCGTGGTTTTGACGAGGCTAATTGGGGGAGGTTTGAACAACCAGGGGTTGCGCGGATAGATATCGAGACGAGGAGTTTTTGAAAAAAATGACGATGGAGCGTGTAGTTACTTTGTACGTTCGATTTTAAATTGAAACTCGAGTTAAAATTTTTTTGCGGAATTTTACGTTTGCCATTAGGGGGTGAAAGTTTGTGCAAGTACATATAGAATTAATTTTAGGGGATCATTGAGGAGAATGCTTTAATTGTCTTATTTATTAAATATTTGAGAAAGATTGAATTATATTGGGGTTGAAATTTATTTAGAGTTTAAGAAGGGGTGGAAATTTATGAGAATAAATATTGAGATAATTGGAATATGATTTTAGAAGAACATGGGGTGTGTATGTTTTATTTATTGAATACTGAAGGAAATTTGAGCCATCTTGGGGTTGAAATGTTTTTTATGGAATTTTATGTCCAGCCTCGAGGGGATGAAAGTTTGCACGAACAAACCTTGAGACGACTAGGGTATATTATTGCAAAAACGAGGAATTTCTTTTTATTATACTGAACTAATGAAAGCTTGTGCTACGCTCGGGGTGGAAATTTCGTATATGAAATTTTCTCACTGGGACATGGGGGGATGAAAGTTCGTAGAAATGGATATTGAGATAACTAAACTTTTTGCGAAAATAACCACGGAACGTGTAGTTATTTTGTTTATTTGATATTGATGGAAACTTGGGTACGGTTGGGGTTGAAATTTATTTGTGGAATTTCATATAAAAGATAGTAGGAATTATGAGCTTGTTTTTTTGGGTGGAATTTCATAGAGTTGTTTCTTCTCTTGCCGAGAGTCTGATGGAATTTTTAATGAAATCGTGATTGAATTATTTTTCTTGTTAAAATTTTGTGGAATATTTAAAAGACCTCTGATATCATTTTTAATGCAAACGGAATTATTAACATTCAAAAAATCTGCTCTAATATTTCGAATAAGTCACGTTTGGAAATATTTTATCACGAAACATGGGTTAAGTCTCGCGAAGTGTAATTTGTATGCAAGTAGTCGCGTCCGACTTTGGTCAGACAACACGTTTTCGAGCTTCCATGTTACATCTTACGATACAGTCGACGCAAAGTTATATTTATTGCCACCATCTTCTTTATTTCTGTAAACTCGATAACTTACGATTTCTTGTAACATAACAATATCCCAAAACTGAACAGAAATTCGACAGAACCCTTTTACTATCATTTATTTATTTAATAAAAGTATTTCTGTTTTCTAGTCATACTTAATAGTAAGCTGACCCAAATCCACGATTCTCAGATTGAACTTAGACTCTAGCGGTTGAAACCATGCGACTCACATCAATCTTGCAGCAAATTAAGCGAATTAAGGTGATAATTTCAAGTGCTTCAGCTTTTATGATAGAATATTTAACACGACAGACACGAAACCATACAGTGTATAATTTTTGATGACACATTGGCTGATGCAAAAAATATTTTAAAGAATTTAGAGACACGTAAAACAAAATACTTTAAACAGTTATTTCGAATCAGAATTTTGTTATAGAATTTTCTATAAAACAAATGTTGAACGCCTCTACCTTTTGTTTCAATTTTTATTTGACTATAGAATTTTAATAATATTTACCCTGTAAATAAATGTTGAAAATTTAAAGGATAGACCCTCCATAGTAAAGGAAAACGAAATTTTGGGAAAGTGTGCGTGAAAGATAAATTAAACCGTAAATTGAACCTTTACATTTACAAGTTGAACTCGAATAACACAGAACGAGCAGCTGATGACTCAGCGCCACTTTATGCACTGTAGTTTCGGTCGAGACTGATGCATCATGACAGAGGATGACGCAATGCGATATAATTGTTTTGATTGGTCTAGACTTGTCACAATATACAATGGCTTACGCTCGAAATTGTCCACTATCTGTGTCTTTCTAATTCCATTCCTAAAATAATATACAAACGCGATACCATTATTACTGTTATAAAAATATTTTACCCATTTCGTACGTCGTTAAACTATAAAAAGTGATTAAAAATTTTATAAAATACAAACGAAGAAAATAGGGAGAAAATATATATTTTACATAAGAAGGAAGTCACAAAATTTAAATACTCAAAAAAGAATAAGGAATCCAAGTATCGTGAAAGAAATAAAATTTAATCAAATGCAATAGAAAATGGTGGACGATTTTTACCGTGAACATTTTTAATTTGGAAGAACAGCGAAATATTTGGCGTTAAAATGCACGAAATTTGAATTTCCGTGCATCGGGAGGAACGATAGCTCGCTCGAAAGTGGACCGGGTGGTCGACGTTCAATTTTCTGGCGTTCAAACGGCGCCGCGACGCTATTTCGGTTTCGATCGTCGACTCGTCGAAAAAAGAAGGTGGCTCGTTTGTCGGAGATCGATCAACTTTTCATCGAGACGCTTCTCGAGAGGAAAAAGAGAAGCGTTAATCGCGCGCCGTCGATGAGAAGTTTATTGCTTCTTTTTTTCTTTTTTTACTCGGCACAGTGAGACCGTTCTTCCACGCGTCGAAGAAGCTCGGGGCGAGACGTGAAATTTCTCGAGCCGTCGCGGTTCTCTTTTCTGGGAAACCAGACGTGTTTTCGATCTTTTTGGGAAACGAAAACATCGAACGAACGAACAATACGTTTAACAATGGTAAAAATACTACAAAACTGTTGTGTTTTCGAGGAAAGATCGAATTGAATATTGCCTTACGAGTCTCCAGTGGAAGGTGAACGACAAAACATATATTTCCACTGAAAAACATTAATAACCTTGAAATGACCTTGACGACTTCGCTTAAAACAGATCATTCAGTTGACTCGAACGATTCATCCTCTGTGCACTCATACTATTATCAACATTTTTAGTAAACAAAATAGCATCTTTGAAAAACACCCGGTATATACGAATATAATTTCGTAAAGCTATATCCCCGGACATTCCTATCTGAATTTTTATCCGAAAACGGTGTCCAATCGCGTCAAGAATTTCCCATCGACGCGAGTTACAATCCCTCCCCCCCAACCCCACGACCCTCCACCTTCTCGGACGGTCCATGAATCACTCGCATCCCTCAAAACTCCATAATCGTTCCACGCGTCGGAAAAACTCCTCGGGCCAATTTATCCCGCGACAGTTTTCCCAAGCCTCGTCCTCGGTTCGTTCGGCGTCGCTAAGGGGGTCGGGGGTTGATTCACCGCTCGTGTGATTTAGGAATTGTCGGGAGGGTGGTCGGGAGAGTAACCCGCTTTCGAGGACAGAACGATAACCCAAGTTTAAATTGGAGGGTCGGCCACTTAAGATTCAGTTCCATAAACTGGAAAGTTCAGCCCCACTTTCCACCAGGCAGCGGGGCGAACTTGCCGGAGCCTGACGCTGCAATTAGGCGACTATTTTCGATCGAATTCAATTAGCTCCGCGGCGAGGCCGGCCTCGCGAAGACAAAGTTCGCGACGTCTGCTCGTTTCGCGGAACCGTACACCCACGAGGTAGTCGCGAAATAAAATCCTGGACTACCCCTGGTGTGGTTCTTGATTAGAAGCTTACGAGCCAGGTGTCCTCTCATAGGGATGTGAGTATTCTCTAGTGTTCTCTTTTGAAGGCAGCTAGTCTGCAAATTTATGACAATGAAGCACTATTTCGAGTGTAGAATCCTCGAATTAGAAGTTAGAAAGTGAATAGACCTTCTGGGAGTCATCCAGTGTTCTAGAATCGTCTTGGAGGCACCTAGTCGATCGAGTGCTTGTGAGAAAGGTACAAGTTGAGCGTAGCCCTCTGGCGGTGAGCGCGGGAAGTGTCGCCAGATCTCTCAGTCCTCTTGGAACTAGCTGCTATCTTAACTCCTTTGAGCCAAACAGTGTCTTCGATCTCTCAACCAACCGTAGTCTTACAATTTAACTAGCGTTGCCAAGTATAAAATACTCAATTTAATCCATCCATCGACAGGGGGGCGACCGATTGTCCCCAATGCCTGACGCTGCAGTTAGTCGAGCATTTTCGATGGGATTGAATTAACTCCGCGGAGACAAAGTTCGCCTGTTTGCTCCGTGGAAACGTGTACTCGAAGTAGTTGTGAAATAAAATCGTGGCTGTTGTGCATCCGTGCAGCGACGCGAAGAGCCAGCCGACCGTGATTTGTTTTATCGTCGGGAGGCAGTATCGGATTCTGAACAGAAGTTTCTCCCGTTCTGTTCGACGCTTTGTTTCCGTTTACTTCTTCCAATCTTCCTTTTTTTTTTTGCAACTTGAAAAAAGTTCTTACTGCGAATGAGACCGGAAAGCTGAACGAATTTTCTATGCACGCAGGGGAACAGCATCGACCGGATAGGCTGAGAATTAAGAACGAGTAACTTCCTATTTGTTTGATTCATATTTCTGTAGCGTCTAATAGAGTCGCGCAGGGGTACAACTTTCTGCAGTAATATCCAAGTTCTCGATTGTCAATATCAATCGAAGTGTCGTGAAGAACATACGGTTGGACACGATGAAACCTAACTTAAATCCGATACATCGATTTCTCATTGGTGCTCGAGCCATCCTTGAAACTTCAAATCCTCCAGACAGATCGTGGAAGAAGAAGCACCGTTTCTCCTTTCGCGATCCGCTGGAAAAACTATAGCACTTCGGCATCTCGAGCGCGCAGCCGAGAAGCAACCTTGTAACCATCTGCACAACGTATCGATTTATCGCGAAAACTTTCTGGGGAATTGAAGAAACCTACAACCTCTTTCTGATTGCTGCTTGAATCGTTCTTCGCCCGATACCGCGCTCCTGGGCGAGCAATGTTGACTAGCGTTTGTTTGGTAAAGCAATCTTGGTCTCATCTGATGTCTTAAATCTGTTGATGGAGTGTTCTAAATTTATTGGAATCATCTAGTGTCCTCAAACCTTCTCAAACATTGTCAAAAGATACTGTCAGACTCAAGTAGTCTTCTAAAATCCTCTTGAGATTAGTGTTACACATTTATTAGGCTCATCTGGCGTCCTCAAACCTTCTCAAACATTGTCAAAAGATACTGTCAGACTCAAGTAGTCTTCTAAAATCCTCTTGAGATTAGTGTTACACATTTATTAGGCTCATCTGGCGTCTTCAAACCTTCTCAAACATTGTCAAATCATAAAATACTGTGAGAATCGTGTGGATATTGGGGTCCTCTTGATTTCAGTTGATGTCTTGAAGCACTCCAGGCCTCATCAGCTACCCTGACACACTCTCAAACTCAGTCAAACTTGCAAAATCCTCAGTATGCTGAATGTTGTCGTCTGGTCAAGAAGTCATCAGTTTGCAACACGAACGAAGTGATCTCTCATTCCCCAAGGTTCTGGTGCTCTTGTCCGTCGAATGTATCGTGGTGTGGCCCGTAACTAGGGTTCCGTGGTCTAGTGAAATTCTTTGAATCGCGGTGCATTGCGTCGGAACGGTCGAAAACACGGCTGGAAAGTCTCTCAGCGCTCGCACGAGCGACCCCAGCTGGCGTGATGCGACCGCATGTAAATCATCCGCAACAGGATCGACCGGCCGAAACCAACGTTGTACTACGCACTTCTGCGTGCACTTACGCGGAACGACGCCGATGCACATGTTAACGTGACGCGGGGTAAACGTCGGCAACACGTGTCGCGCGAGTAATCCATGGGTTGTCGTTACCTCGACCGTGTCACAAATGCACCGTCATCGGCACGCTCTGTATGCAGTCGGTGTAGCCGATTCACTGGCTCGCATCCGCGCCAATCTTGTCGCCCACCTCTCGAGGAATCAATTTTTCGAACCGATACCTACAACACTGGCACGAGATGTCCCCAACCCACACCGGGTGTTCCTGATCTGGCAACCAGAAATTTTGGAGATACTCAGTGTGGTGGTTTGTGTCTATTGACGCCACCCCTAAATGGGGGTAACTAATATCGATCTCAATTCATGGAATTTTTAGGATATTTTTACAATCCCTAAAACGATTTTATTTAGTCAAAATTATATTTCAATTCAATCTCAAATATTATTATTATTGAGTTTATATTAGGCATCTGTAGATACGAAAATATAGGGTGTTCGGCCACCCCTGGGGAAAACTTTAATGGGGGATTCTGAAGGCCGAAATAAGACGAAAATCAAGAATACCAATTTGTTGATGAAGGCTTCGTTAAGCAGTTATTAACGTTTAAAGTTCCGATCGTACTGAATTTTTTTCCTCGAAAGTGCGTAGGATTTCGGGGGTATGTCTATTCACCAAAAATGATTGTAATTGACCCCGGAATCTAGAAATAATTTTTTTAGAACGATTTGAAAAATTTTTTTTTCGTCGGAAAAATTAGGCACCTACCCGATTTTTTTTCTCGAAAGTGGGTAGGAATTCGGGGGTATGTCTAATGACCAAAAATGATTGTAATTGATCCCAGAACCTAGAAATAATTTTTCCAGAACGATTTGAAATTTTTGAATTTAATTCTTAATAACTTTTTAACGAAGCCTCCATCAACAAATTGGTATTCTTGATTTTCGTCTTATTTTCGCCTCTAGAATCCTCTATTAAAATTTCTCCCTGGGGTGACCGAACACCCTGTATATAACAAATGAAACCAGTACCGTAATTGTGCAAAAGGTGCTGCTGGAATACTGTTAAAATCTAATCTGAATAATTTCAGTTTTCGATAGTCACCATTAATTATTCTACGCAAAGTTAAAATTCGACAGTCGTATTATTTAGAAGGAACAATGAATTTAGACTGAAGCAATTTTTAAAAGCAACTTTCAAGATGGCGGACGGTTATCGAACAGTCTTGTATTTGAGGCTGTCAACAGACTCCAGCGAAACGAGGCGGTGACGTTTTTACTGCGAAAGGAAGGTCGTGTAATTCCGTCGAAAGGAGTCATCTGCTTTATGTCGCGGAGTCGATCGAACGTAACACACGGCCATCAAAATGCGTATCGAACTCGCGAACGGAAATCGTTAAAATCGCTGCACCGCCAGGTGTCCAATGGGCTGTTGCGTCTACAAAACGTTTTTACGCCACATCGCGCTTCGAGCATATTTGCTTGCTTATTTATTTATTTTACGACCGTACCACCCAATATAACAAAATTGAAATTAAAACTGAAATTAAAATTTCAGACAATTGTTAATTTATTTTTAACAGTGGAATTGACTTTGTTTTTTTTTAATAATTATATCTCTATTGGAGAAAAACGAAAATGTACAAAGTGTAGAGAAAGAGATTTCCCCCCTGAGGGAATATTTTTCGTGCCAAGATGGCGGTGGTAATTGGCAATACCTAACCTACAAATTTTTCTCACATCCGAAAAATACGACCGTAAATCTTGTGACGTCGGTTTTGTATTCGATCGTAAATTATTCAAGGTACAAAATAGGAATAGGCTATAATACCGATATTTAGGTTAGGTATATCGCGGTTTAAAATTAGAGTGTTCGTTAGACCAATGGAGCAATAAAGCACGTGATCAATTTGTAAATAAGAAATCGTAGGAGAAAATTCGCAGAACGCCGAACGTAAACGAACAGCTCGGAACAAGGAGCAAAAATAACTAAATCCAATATAAATTTACTTTTCTATACCGTGCCGGTATATACACTTCCGATCTTTTGAGAAAACTTTCGAATTCCCATCGAGAATCGGTTTCCAATTACACGTTAGAAGCGGTGGGAGTCGAAGAATGTAAAATTATCGGATTGCCGCGAGAGTTCTGTTCGGTAATAAACGGTAAAACAGAAATTCAATTTTTAGTCTTGGCACGCGGTAACCCAATCTACTTCTGGTTTAATATACTTCACTTAATTTAGTTCGTTTCCTGTATCGCGTTTCTCTCAATCCAAACGGTAAATTCGATCGAATTAATTTTAAAAGATTTATTACATCTTTCTAGTAAGTTTGCTTCATTCGTAAAGCTATCCTTTGTTTTTTAATCCACACACGTTCTGTAGAAAATAAATATCGCGATCCATCTTACAGATTCTTTTCTAAACAATTTTTTATTAGTATTATTTACTCTGCTGATTCATTGAATGAAAATAATCAAAGTTATTCGGTTTATACTAAAGCAGAGATCTCTAAAAATTATTCTCAAAAATATTCCTTTCGTTTTGACAAGTTTCTGCAGAGAAATTTTAAGATACCCGCCAACGTCTAACCTCGGAATATCGTAATGGGAACGTTAAATTGAAACCAGAATTAATTATATCCGTAATTGAATTTACAAATTGCCCGTTCCAAAAATCCGCGGAGTTCCAAGTACCGAAACTTCCACAACGCACGTAATGACGAAAGGTGGAACGTCCCTCCTCGTTAATCCCTCATCCCTTCATTGTGCCTCCCTCCTTGTGTACATTAAAGGTACTCGGTGAAGTTCTGATAAGTGTCATGCAAATGCACCCGGCTCTTAACGAGCCCTAAGTTTTTGTCCCGGGCAGAACTTTCGCATCGGAGTTTCTTTCTATGCCCGGCGGCATTAAAATGCATCCGCGTTCAAATGAACGTGATTACAGTCGCGCGTATTTCGGCGAAAGCGGCTGGAAACGACGGAACTTCGTTTTTCACCCCCCGCAAACTTCGTCGGGGAATTGAAAAAAACTTTTAAACTCTTCCTGATTGCGGCTTGAAACGTTTGTTGCTCGATATCGCGGTCCCGGTCGAGCGTTGTTTGTTTTAACAATAATACGACCTGATTTCCGCGAGAAGAAACACATACAAACGCGAACAAATAAACGGAAGTAATCTGGCGTGCAGTATGAAAATTTCCCGGGTTTTTTAACGCCTCGGCCGCGCGTGAAATATTATTTCGAAACTGGCGTTATTTCGTTTCTGGTTTATAACGAGACCCCGATCAACGCTCGCGTTTACCTAGAATTCGGTGCAGTGAACGGGGTCGAGCTAATATCGGGCAGAAATTGAAACGCGAGGGAGTGAGGCGACTATTGGCGCACTGAATAGGGCGCAAAAATTGAGTTAAAAAATAATTTACAAGAGGATGAAATTTAAATAAGAATTATAATAGTGGGGCTGCCTCGAGCATTTTTTACGAAAAGCGTGTAAACGAGAAATAAGTGAATTCAGTATGAACGAGTAGAACAGTACCGTTTCGAGTCAGACTCGCGTTATCCGCCCATAAATAAATTAGCGCGGGAGTACACAATATGGCCCTTTGAATACATTAGTTGCACTTTCGTTAATGCGACAATAATCACAAAACGCAAGCGCTGTCGCTTGGGATTCGTGTTCTTCCTCTTAATTACGCTATCCAGAGGAAATCTGGAAACGCACAAAAGCCTGAATGGGCTTGCGAGCGTGTTTATAAATCAATTACGTCCGTGCAATTCACAAAGCATTTTCTGCCTTGATGACTTCGCAGAATTCTCTCCGCGTTTCCATCGAAACTTCTTCGTCTACGACAAAACAACAAAATACACCCTTTATTATATTTTATTACACGGGATGTACCCTTTTAATATTTACAAAGCGTCTGATAAATAACTCATTAACGAACCAAGTATGTATACAATTAATGAACCGTAGGAGCTGGAATAAAATATATATTCTAGCATCTAAATTATTTTTCTGGTGCTATTGAAAGCAAGAAAAAATGGCTAAATGCAATTAAAATTCCAAGATGAACTCTATTTTTCTGCATGTTAACATCTGTTTCTTATAATGACCTTGAAGTGACCTTGAGAAAGAAGCGTCTGTGTGTATGTGTATGAAGGAATAAAAATTGTACGTCAGTACGTCCAGTAGTAATAATTAAACCCAATAAAATTATTTCAAAACGAGGGCAGTGTGGGCAACGAATTTTCAAATTCATTATACATTCTACGGACGACGTCTATGCTGAAACAGTCAATCCCTCTCTCTTCGATGATCCTATTCTCCGCATCTTCTATCCCATCTACTTCTGCTTCGTTCCACTCCCCCTCCCTTTCGGTCTCCCACCCCTTCTTTTTCTCCACCGTCCGTCTGTTTCGCGGCCCCTGCCCCACCCCAAAAAGGTAACACAGCCCACAAACGAACGAACGACGATATGCACCTGTGCTTTCATGCTGTCCCCTCCCACCCTCAGCCACGCGCTCGCGCGCTCCTCTTTGATGTCACTTCCCAGACTCTGTGTGTACCGGCTCACGGCGATAAAGAGAGGGTGGGGAGCGACGAGAGACGACCAAAAACGCTCTTCAAAGCATAGATTTACGTTCCCCCCCGCTGCTTTCCAACGGCGAGAATGTTTTCCTATTCCATGCATCCGTCGGGAAGCGTGCAGCTGCAACCCGAGCTGCCCGAGCCGCGTTTCTAAGGGTGAATCGGCCCACTGGCGAACGCTTTAATCGCCCATCCTTTGGGACAGCTCGCGGGGAAACACTTGAAACGAAGATGAATCCGCGCACGATCTGGATTTCTCGCGCGCGACTTTCCCCCGTCGGTTCCACCCCGCGAATATCGCGCGGTTAACCTAAAACTGAACTTTTGGGAAGGGAAAGATACTTATTCGACGCGTTCACCTTCCAACGTGAACCGAATATGCTTCACAACACCCTCGATTCATCGATATTCGTACGAGCTGTTAATTTCAGTGACCTTGAAATACACTGTCAATCGAATAATAATAAATTTTTGGCGATCATAACTATTAATGTGTCAGGGATGTTTTTTCGATGAAAATGAGTCCAAACACGACTATATTCGGACGATTTTAAATTGTATGTAGAGTAGGGACCAAGAAAGATTAGCCCCAGAGTATATAGCACAATGAGTAAGTAGAGTATGGACGGTATTAAGCGATATATGCTCAGTTGCAGGTCTGGGTTAGGTTGCTCGAAATAAATGACGCATTACAGACGATAATTCCTTTCAGGACTAATCTCTCTTGCTCCTGCCTATAGAGAACTGATTCAAGCAACTTCTATCGAAACACAATCCGAATGGGGGCGTGTTTAGTCTCATTTTCACGGAAAAAGCCTCACAAATCCATTTATAATAATCTTATACACATTTAACAAAGTACATAAATATTTTTTTTCAATATTTACAATACTGATACAGCCATATTATTATAATTAACGCATATACTAATATTGCTTTTATCTTTCAGGTCAGTCGCTGCTCAGAGATCTCAGACAGTCAACATCTAGATCAAGATTCTAAAAGAAGATGGAGAAACTAGAAACAGAACAGAGGCATCGATTCGAAAGTTGATCATTGGTCTTCGCCACACACGTGAATATAAATTAAATATTTCTCATCGTTATCGCCACGTAGCTAAATGCTTCCTTCTCTGCAGATTCCAACAATCCAACGAGTCTTGTGGCCATTGATCCACCGCCGAGTAAACACCAAAGATCCAGCAAACACCGTTCCAAGGATCGCGAAAACCCTATCTCGCCCAGCAACGTGAATCTTCGACTTCATAACCCAGAACGTAAAGGTTACGCGAAGCGTTGAACCCGACGAAATGTTCAAGGTTCCATGGAGAACACCTTCGACGAGCCATGGGGTTGTTTGCTAGGGTCGCGGAGAAATTCTGACGACGATAAATTCGGATCAGTGGCGCGAATAAATCCTCCGGGGAATCGAACCGGGAGGGAAACTGGAGGAGAGTTTTTTTTTTCGATACGACGGAAGATCGCGCGGATAAATTTCTGCGAACGCGCGAATAAATTGAAAGAAATACAGAGGAACAAAAGAAATGCCCGCTGAGCGCTGATAAACGGTGAGTAATGGGGACGCAAATTGCGCGCGAGGAACGCAGCGTGATAAACGAACGACCGATGCAAATTCTTCTGCGCGATGCGCGGATGCACCAGGACGCGGTGCATTCGGTGAAACGATTCCCGCGGCTTTGTGGCTACGGACGACAGCAATCGGAGTGTTTCTGGGAATTCGATGAAAGAATCCTCGACGCACTAGCGAGCCTTTAGAGGTTGGTTCGATACAAAAGAAGTTGGCGGATAGAGCTCTGAGAAAGAAGAAACGCGAGCTGAGTCTGAGAGAAGAAAGTATCCTGGGTAGGATTCTGAAAGAAGAGTCGGGGGAAAGTCGAAGAAGGCTGGGAAGAGTCTGGAAGAAGAAAATAGTCTCATGATAGTCTGCGAGAGGAAGAAATGACCGAAACAGTGAAGTTTAAAAGAAGAAGATAGCTTGAAAAGTGTCAGAGAAGACAACAGTCTCAGGAGAAGATGAATTTTAATTGAATTCTTCTTCTGGAACGGAGTATAATTGTATAGAGTATTAGAAGAAGGGAGGAGACGAAGAAAACAAGAGGAAAGTATATGATGAATTACTTAAGAGATGACAAGAATATCTGGACAGGAAGAATAGTTGCAACTGTCCTACAGTAAAATTTAAAAAGACGTGAAAGAAGAAATACTGAGAGAAGACTAAGGGAACTCAAAGATAAGAAGAAGAAATAAACCTGAGAAATATTCAGCAGAAGAAGAATAAAGGGCCTGAGAGGTAAGTCCAAACGAAGAGATAGAGAAGTAATGAAGTAGTAAAATAGTTCTCTTCTCACGAAGTATTATCTGGCAAAGTCCAGAAGGCAGTGAAATAAAATTCCAGAGAAAATTTAAAAGAAGAAGTCTATAGGAAGATCTAAGTCTAGCAGAAGAAAAAGAGATTAGTCCAAGAATTAGTCTAATTATAGAAGTTCTAAAGAAGAAATTTAGCCACCCTGATAGCCGATATTTAAAGAAGAAAAGGGACATTTAAAGTTAAGTTCAGAAAAGTTAAGAAGAAGCTCCGAGAGAAGAGTAATATACTGTAAGGGAGAATTAATAGCAATGTAAAAGAAGAAATCTACAAAGAGATCTAAATCTACGAGATGTATGAATGAAGAAGTGCATAGCGGCCCGATAAATCTCAGGAGGCTCAGAAAGAAACCGTACCAAGGATCGCATAAACTTCGATGCTACTTGAAGACGTTACTTCACTCTCTCAAGACTTTCGAGCCGGTTCCTAATGGCTCAATATAATTTAACGCGTTCGCAGCCATTAAGTGAAGGTAAAATCCCCATCAAAGAGCTTATGGCTAATCGTAAAGCTGCCAGAAGGCGGATGATATAAAAATCGTGGAAACGTGCATCCGAATTTCATGGAAGACATCCATTTTCCTTCTTCACTTCACTTCGTTTTCATTTTTTAAGGACAATTGCATAGCGAGTACTCGGTAAAATGTGAATTCGTGAGTATGGTACAGTGAATTCCGAACAGTTAGTCGCTGGATGAAGTGAATTTTTGAATCAGTGTCGTTCGAACGAATTAATGAACACAATGGCGGGCACTGGTGTGAGTGTAGGTGGCGCTGGGATGCTGAGAACTAGACGCAGAGACGTCAGCGTGAAACCAAACAGGAAACTCGACCGGAAGTCCTCGAGGGGAATGATATATGAGAACGAGGAACTGAGATTGAGAACTATTCACATCAACGCCGAAGTAGAACAAGGTAAAGCAGAGACTTTTCAGGCACTGAGCACGCTTTGCAAGGCCATTTTTGCATGAATGCGAACGTCTGTATGTTTGTGCGATTATAGGAGGTACGAGTAGGTTTTTGGATTGTTGAAGGTGTTACAGATTAGGTGGGTTAATACGTTCACTTCTCTGTGAGGGAGTGTGTAAAATATTTACACAGAGCTCGTATCGATTCACAGTAATCTTCGCTTTCAAGTGACAGAATCATTTTGTCCATTGTTTACGTTTGTATAGCGCGTACTATGGGACAATTTGATAATTTTATATGTAAAGAAACACTATTCGATAATTGAAAAAATATAGATCTTTCCAATGGTAAAAAATCTGTGAAGATTAATGGCGATGATAAGCCGTTAGGAAATTTGACGCGGGAAGCGTGGCAGGCCTGGCTCCCCAGTTCTTCCCGCCACAAATAGCCACCATCGTACACTAGATCCGCGCGTCGAATACGCAGCGAACTATTTTCGAAACTTGGCCAAACGCGCCAAGTTTGTCCTGCCGGCTAGGCCAGTAGTTCCAGCCGGTCGGGTTTTTGCACGCGAATTTTGCAACATCATTCTTCGAAATTTTTACGGTGAACTTCCACTCTGGACCGTCCTTAATCTCAAAAACAGTCTACCACAAGTTTCGTGCAACTAAACCCGAAAATAGACACCATTTTAAATTGTAACTAGGGCAAACATTCGATCGTGGTTAGTTTTCACAGAATTTGTTTCGTAAAATTTTTGAAAAGTCGATTATTGTGGAGGGGGAAAAAGTGTGGATAGTATTTTCATGGATTTGGTGAATTTTCTTGGTGGACTTTGGAGCTTACAACGATGGTAAGTTTTTGAAAGTAATTTTTTGGAAGAGACCCAAAAAAGAAAAAAAATTTGAATCTATTAAATTATTAAGAACTTTTTAATCGATCTTTCGACTTTTTGTTGAATTATTCGTACAAAAAAATCTACATGCTGAAGTATAGAGTACGATAATAATAACAGTGTATCTTTATTGCATCAGCCTTGTGTAAAGTATGAAATGGAAGATCGAGTGAAGCATAATGCATAAAAGTGAAGATAAATATACATTCGCGGTGCAAAGGCACATTTATATGCCGTTAATAACCTAACCTCAATGATAAAAGTCTTCAATATGAGAAACTTGATCGGTCGTTCAATTTCAAAATTGAAGAATGAATTTCTATTGGAAAATGGAACTCAAATTTAAATATAACAGCAGCATAATAGCGGCCAGTGATAGGGGTTGAATTCTTAACGCGAAAGAAAGGTCAAAAGTCACGAAAATAACGACGAAATAGGTGACGATAGTGGAAGCATTTAGAACACGTTGAATATTATTCGAGAGGCGAAGAAACTTGAAAAGCCGGTGATTTTCTCGAAATTTGTTTACCCCCGAAGCCAAGAAAAGCTTTGTTTTGCTAGTCATCCCCTCCCCCCACCCCCTGCATATCGTGTGCTCTCTCGAAGCTCTAGAAACCCAGATGTCGTCTCTATACGGATTCTTAGAGAGCGTTCCTCTGCAAAGCACGCGGAAATGTGTTTCGAAACTCAAAACAGTTTCAACGTAGGGATGAAATGTTGACGTAGCGCATGATTTATTAAAGCTTCCCAAAGCTCGATGTGTTTCGACAGAAAATTGAATCCACACCGAACTCTCTAACTTTCGTCGTAATTCCCCTCGTTTGATATGCAGACACAGTAATCAAACGAAAGGATTACTCAGCTAGGATTAAAATTATTTGGAAATTTTTGTTTCATGCTTTTTTTTCAGTCACGGTCGATGTTATTTTAAGCAGAACTCTGAAACGGAGTGTCAAATGTGATACAAAGCTCAAACACACAATTTGGGAGTTCTGTTCATTCTGCTAATTAAATTACTGGATTCTGTCAAGGACTGTCAAGATCGTAAATTTTATAATTGCGCCCCCATAAATTTTTCTATGTTCTAATGACCACTAGGATCGAGCCACAATTTTCTCCCGCATCCATTTTTCAACTCAAACGCTGAAATGCCGAGATAATTAAATCAGCTCGCCCGGAAAAAGCAGGAAAAACAAAAACATTTCGTTAGCCACGGGTCGGAACTTTTTCCCCTGAGCTTTTGACAGACGCGGCTAGGGAACAGTGACACGTTAAAGGACCATCTGAAGGGAAAATGTGTCTGGCTCTGCCAACGAAACGCGAATTTTTGTAACCGTGCAACTGAACAATCGAATCACTCTGCCACAGATCTTCGAACAATCTCATTGTTGGTACATCATTATCCATTTTAATTATTTAGCTTCATTCACGCAAATATAGCACAGTTTATGGCAGACGATTTCCCAACTGAATCATTTTCTAAATACCTTTTGTCGATCGCGTCACAGCTTGCTTCATCAGCTTGGATCATCTTAAATCAAATGTCACGTTTCTCTAAAGCTCTGCTCTACTGTTTGTCGCGTCCAAAGTGTCACTCACTCGTGAGAGCCAATCACGGTCGATCCAACGGTCAGCTGACCGCTGAAGGCCACTCGAGCGTCACCGCCCAATCACGTCAGTCCGTTCACCCCGCCCCTACTGCGTTTGATCTTTTCGCGGAAACCCGCAACCCACCTGAATTATTTCGAGCCGTCCGTATAATTGAACCCCTCAAACTTTTTCGAACTACTTGAAATACTCGAACACGCGGCACAACCTGCTCTTTTCCGCGCGCTGTGTCGACTCTAGTCTCCCGGCTATCTGCACCTGCATCGGTCAAGCAATTTCAATGGGGGGGCCTGTTTTCTGGTCGTCGCGTAAAAGCCAGACGCCGCGCACGTCACGTCAGATTATTTTCAGGCGTTTTTAAAAGGCTCGACAGATTACACGCCAGAGCCACGACGAAAACAAGTCGTGTCTCGATACAAAAAAAAAAAGAAAAATTCATCGGAGGCCTTCGAGGCCAATCCTTTCCCATGAGCGAAGATTTCTTTTCCAAACGTGTCCTGTACTACATGATTATTCACTTGCTGAAATATTTCGAAACGAAATGCAAACTTACTTATACATCATTATAAAACTGTTGTAGTATAAAGATAAACCACAACTGTGATGGTCTCGCTATATACAAATTATGATGCTCTAGAAACAAGACATACATAAATTTATTATAAATTGCCAATAAAAGAAAGAGTAATGGGTTTATTATAGAGCAATGTGGTGGGTTTATTATATAGCAATTGTGGTGAATTTAGCATATAGCTTGTTTAGAGTTCATCACAATTTTAATATAGCAGAACTATTATAGCATTGTGATGATCTTGATAGCAGATTACTAATGAACCAAGCTCGACGGAAAATAGTCGAATGATGCAGACAAATAGGACTAAGTGCTCCCTAAAACTTCCGTCTCTGACCAAAGACTACTGAGAAGCTTTCTACTGATCGAACCACCAAGGAAAACCACCCTAACTATTTAACTGCGAGACCCCCGTGGCGTCGCGTACCAGGCATCCCCAGGAACCTTCAACATTTCCGTCCACACGTGACGAAAGAATCTTCCTCGAAGCGGGCCCGGCACACCACCAGCCACTACAAAAGATTTAAATAGTCGCGCGCGCGGGCGAGAAAGAAGGCGGCGGTTCGAAAGGAGAGGGCTGCCAGGCATCGCCGGAGTTGTAGCCTTCGGCGAACTAGTTTTGTCCGACGACTCAAAACGACCAGAATGCTATGCTCTTTTACCGAGAATTTTCGTTTTTTCGCACGGACGGCCCACCGCGACACCAGAAGGCTTCTTCTGAGAAAACACGATCTCGCAGAATCTTCTTTCTTGCTGTTCCACCGATGACAATTTCAAAATTTCAAGCGAATTTCACGTACTTTCGTGCTCGCGAAGGACTTCTGTGACAATTCTGGTGAATACGATGGACGTTTGTGACAATTGTGATGCCAATGAGAGGCATTTGTAAACTTCAACGAGGATTGTGACATCCATCAATTTTTTGTGGTGCGTTGTGGTGTTTGTGATGATTATAACGCTGTTGAATTCCTTTGTGACAACATTGTGGTGATTATACCGTGGTTGTAGGACTTTTGTGACAATTCTACTGTCTGTGAAGGATCATTATGACGATTGTACTATCGATGGGGGAACATTGTGATCATTGTACTCTCTCTGAATCACTTTTGTGACGAGTATACTGCCAATCAAGGCTCTTGTGATGATTGTACAGTCGAAGAAGATTTTGTGATGCCAATAACGTTGGTGGTGGACTTTTGTGATAGTCATAGTGTCAATAAAAGACGACTGTGCTTGTGTTGAGCTGTTGATGCGACAAAGCAAGTCGTTCGAAGATCAAAAAATTGTCAATGTGATATATTGGGTTGACCCATGATGATCTATGTGGTCTTGTTCTTCTGTGAAAGCTTTCCATGTTTTGTTTACGTCCGACACTTTACCACTTGCATTGCTAGAAGCTCCGAGGACTTAGCGAACAGTTTTATGAGATTCCAGATTTATGGTAGACAAAACAAACGTTTTAACGATGGTCGCTAGCTTGGATCCTTTGATACTGAAGATTCATGTGGTCTTTTTTTCTGAGAGATACCCACGTGGCTTTAATTTAATTGCGAGAGAAGTATAAATAGAGTCTTTTGGTAGTTTACAAATTTATGGACTTTATAGACGATTTATTAATTCATAGTTGGAATTTGAATTGTTGATAGATAACTCAAGGTAGAACTCGAAAATTTGTCCTGTGAAAGCTTGGCAGAACAATTTAATGCAATTAATTCCTAATATAAAAGTGGTCGACAGTTCTCAGAAAAGTTGCAGCATAAATAATTACGCCATCCAATTCTGGGTACAGTTGGCGTTCTGAAAGACCAAAGTTGATGCACTCTTTCTCGAGATCAGAGGAATTAATAATTCCCCGAACGGTTGAAACACGAGGAATTATGATATCATAATCAAAAGTTGAAATTCTGAGAGGACATAGAGCTTCTGCATTCAACACTCAACATCAGACATCTCAACAATTCTCAGAAGAGTTGAAATTCTGAAAACTGTGCCATCAGACTAACAGAAGTTGAATTCCTAAAAGGAGAAAACATCTCAGATAAGTTGACATTCTGGAAAGCCTCTTCTGCTCTAGTTTCACAAGCTGAATCTCGAAAATGTTGAAACTCTGATATCACAGATTCAACTTTCAAGCTCACAACATTCAGAAATCTTCAACAAAAGTTGAAACTCGAACAGTGTCAACAAACTCTACTAAAAGTTGAAATTCCGATAGTTCAGAGCTCGTGTGCTCAACTCTGAAGATCAGAAAATTCAGAAAAGTTGAAATTCCTCGAGGAGCGTCATCGATTCCAAGAATATTCATTAATCTCGACGTGAAAAGCTATCGATTTCAGTGAACCCAAGTGAGAACCCGTGTCGGATCACCCGAGTTATCAACTCCTGTCAAAAATTAGAGCCTCGAATGGCCCCCGGCGCCTCAGAACTAAGACGCGCTAATAGTGCAACATTCGCCAAACACTGCGCGCCACTATCCGGAGATTTGGAGCAAGGACGCAGCGTCACTAAGTAACTTTGTTTCGACGTCGGGCGAAATGAATGGGTTGCACGTTGCCGGGAGATCGACGATCCATCAGACGAAACTGCATATTCCTCGGTCGTTCATGCGAGAGGATATCGCGTGCAACGTTCTTGGAATTCGCAACGCGATGACGTTCAGGTGCGCCGTTAGGTGTGCCTTATTTGTTGACGATGCGCTGGCTGGGATTATTTAACGACTTTCCCGCGGAATGACTTCGTCCCGTATCCCACGGATGTAAATCAAGTGTCGTCAGCTCGCTGTTGGGGCTGCGCGAGGCGTTTCGGAAAGGAGAGATGGACAGACAGAGGCAACCACCATGCAGAGAAGAGAACGGGGAAGAAGCAGGCAGGATGAAAAAGGGAGTACGTTCGAAACATTTACCTCTATGGTTCGAGAGTATTCGGTACTTTTTCCATACGAAAACATTAAAAATTGTACAAATGACAGAACTCATTATATCTTTCTGAGAGTATTATCAATGAATTGGCGAGCTTCTCCTGACGAAAATGAGCCCAAACACGACCCTCTTTGGACCATTTGTAATTATATGATCTTCTAATCGATTCTGAGAATGTATAGTAGGGAGAAAGAGAAAGTAGTCCTGGAAGGAAGTACGATTTCTATTAAATTAGACGTTTCGATAGACTTTATGAGACCTTTAATCTAGCAAAGATTATTCTACAATGTTCGCATACTATTTACTCGAAGTTGCACGGTCCTGTTAACCCGAGTCTATTTTCTCCTGCTTCGTACTATACATGTAATTAAAAATGGTCCGAATATGGTCGTGTTTGGACTCATTCTCATCGCGAAAACATCACCGATCTACTGGTAATACTCGCGCGAGGGTACAACGACAAATATAAAATATTTATAGTTAAATTCTAGTTCTATATTCCAGTTAAACAATTGGAAAACTGTTCTAACATTTCCTCGAAAGGCCTAACGTTTCTTTTCTTCTCTACGAATCGTACACCTGCCGCGTTTGTTCTTCAAAAGACCTCCCGTGCTCTCGTTTCTCCCGCAGCGGTTTCTCTCCAGTGAAGAAACAGGCCGCAACGCGGAAAACCGTCCGAACTAATTCGGAAAAACTGCAGGATACGCTTGAAAGTGCAAGAAACTGGCTTTCATGCTCGGCCTAACGGTGCTCGCCTCGCGAAGACGCTTTATGGAAAAAGTTTTTAATATTCTCTCTGCTTCGTTCTACCCTCCTACCCTGCCTCTATTCTCGTCTCGACATCCGCCAGCGAAAAAACGAGGACACGATAATGACCACGGGGCACAGGTGGATATGATTTTCGCTGATAGAATCTACAAGCCTTCTTCTTCTTTCCTCGACGAAAGAGATATCATTTGATCGTGAGCAGGGTGGGGATAGGGGGTGAAATTTCCCATGGAGAAAAATGGAAAGCGTGACGGGGGAAAAAAGGGGATGAAAATAGTCGCGAATATGACGGAATTATCGTTTGTTTCACGGTATTGGAATCTTGGAGGTGCATCGGGGCGAGTTTAAGTTTTTGCGCCAGATTATTTTCCATTTTACGAGCAAATATTTACCGACAACAGTAACGCAGGTTCCATTAGGTATCCATTAAACAGTAAATATTAAAAAGTACGAAAATAAAGTAAAATTATAAATAGAAAAAGAGACTATAAACCGAAATGTATGAGAACGAATAAGGAAAAAATTTATTTTGCTTGGTGGCTGTTTAGACAGCTGACAAATCCATGATTTTCTTCTCGATAGAAAAGAAATATTTCTCGAATCGAACAGTGAAATTATGTTTGCTTTTTGTTATTAAAATTTGTTGGTAGATCGTGAAAGGTTTCTGCGCGTTCGAAGTATCTTTCGAAACCTGCGATTCATTCAGGAACATTTATTTTGTTCGGCGGCTGTTTAGACAGACCGATATTTTTGAGGAATTTTTCTAGAAATAGAAATAGAAATGCAAATTTTTGTGGAATTTTCGTTTGTTGATATTGGAATTTTGCTATCATTCGTACAGACTGATTTCTTGGTTGTTTCGACCATCTTTACGCGTAATAATATTTATTGGTAAATAATATAACGATATGAGTCAGGACGTTGAAAATTGATCGAAGAAACCATACGTGTTCTCAGCTACTTACAAATATCTCTCAAGAATCTTTCCAGCGGAATATCGGAGAACAGAATCCCTCGAGCGAGTCACGCCATAATTATATTAGAGTTTTAACGTAATTATCTACTATAATTAACTTCACTGGAGCTTATTACCGGGAGGTACTAATAGCAACTCCCGCTGCGCTCTAAATAATTTCGAGTGCATTAAGCAACATTTATTTTAATTCAACGAACGCTGAACGGCCCTTTCTCAAGTTTGAGGAACTCTTATTTTTGCAGAAGTCTTCAACAGATTTGTCCGTGAAAGTTCCAAAGACAAAACTTTACTCGAGAAGAAAATTCTCGAACTACTATAATCCTTAATTGATAGAAAACAGTGTTATGATATTACTGAATTGATCACTAGTGGATTCGTACATTCACGAAAACGCGTGATAACAGTTAGCAATCGCTGAACTTACGAACTCACGTGAACGTGAGAACGGCCGACACTCGCTAAAATTCCCCAATTCACGCAAACGTGAGAATGGCCAATTAGACGAAGAAAAAAATATTTCCATCATAATTTTGCCGAATAATTGCGATTCGTCACGCGCCCACTCCGTTCTCTGGATACGAAAATAAACAATCATGGTTTATGTGTTAGCGCGATGAGCTTTCGTGCAATGCACGGGGCCACCCGCTGCACTTGCAGTCGTGTTGCGAAAGCACGTGACTGCGCCAGCAAAATTAGCATACGCGAGGAAAACGATCCGGCGCTACGATCGCCAGAAACGCGAGTTGACAACGCGACAATGAACCGCTCCCGAAGAGGAAGTTTCGCAGCGCCGGAAGAGGCTTCAGCGCGCTCGATCGTCGTGAGATACGTTGCATCTCTCCATCCGCGGGAAAACACCGTGGTTTAAATTCGACGGATGCAAGACAGTGAGTAATTACCGTGTGTCAAATTGTCGGGGGTTAATTTTAAACTAGAACGTTGAAAGAGTGGATAGGATAAATTAATTCACGTCCATCTTGATTCAGAAGACTTTAATTCCCACCGTGGGAATTTACTAGAGTCGAATTATTTCTTGCTAAATTTGTAAATGTATATGGAAGATTGGTACTTAGTCTGAAAGACGTGTAGTGAATACTGCAAACGAGTGCACTCGAATTTTATTTGTCGACGAGTAAGTGTTACTTATCATTTTTAATAATAAAACTGAAGTGAGTGGGAATTGTAGGAAAACTGTGGAAGTTACTTTTGCAATTGCAGAAAGAATGATAATTTCGAAGGGTTTATTATTTAAGAATTTAGCCCGCGGGATTGAAATTAGTTGTAACGTGTTTCGAAGGACTTGATTAGGTTTCTGTTAATTATCCTGGTGGAACGTCGCGCAGTCTTGAATTAGTAAATCGAAGGTCTTCGTAGTCCTGAACAGAAGCACGATTGTAATCTTGCCAAGAGCGAGGAGACGTTATAATATTGTGACTGTGACTAATTTTAGCGACAATGGAAATGGGTTTTTCGCTTAACGCGATTAGTCATCCGCTAACAACCCACCAAATTGCGAACGAGCTACGAATCCAGTACGGAATTATTACTATTAAACTATCTATAAACGACTCGTGTTATACATTTTTATGTTTTCAAAATATCTCAGACACTATTATTCTAGTGGCATTGAACTTACAAATTTTTAATTTAAGGATAAAGTATTTTTAGATTTTTTTGAGCCTAGTGGTAGTTGAGGCATCAATGGATTCGACTTTTCCAAGTTCAAGGTTGTTTTGCTCTTGAAAAAATTACTCCAAAGAAGAAAAACCATCAATTAACACAATCAGCCAACACCCCAGTATCAATCTACGAATTTTCCAATGAAACAACTACCTCTAAATACATTTTCCAGTCATTCGAAGACTCATTAACACTTCTCCAATGCATTCTCCATCCATCAACGAACCAATCTACCAATCAACAAAATTTCCAAGCAATCAAGCACCGATTGATGAATTTTCCAATGAAACAACTATCTCTAAAACATTTTCCAGTCATTCAAAGACTCATCAACACTTCTCCATCCATCAACGAACTAATCTACCAATGAACAAAATTTCCAAGCAACCAAGTACCAATCGACGAATTTTCCAACGAAATAACTACCTCTAAATACATTTTCCAGTCATTCAAAGACTCATCAACACTTCTCCATCCATCAACGAACCAATCTACCAATCAATAAAATTTCCAAGTAACCAAGCTCCGATTGATCAATTTTCCAATGAAATAACTACCTCTAAATACATTTTCCAGTCATTTAAAGACTCATCAACACTTCTCCATCCATCAACGAACCAATCTACCAATGAACAAAATTTCCAAGCAACCAAGCACCGATCGATGAATTTTCCCAAGCGAGTCTCTTGGTCTCCAAATCCGTGTCGCTGGAAACTAGGTGGCGCGTTGTATACAGTTTGCTCGTCATCTTCAAAAATAATTCCGGTCGCGCAATTGCATCGCAAAACGAAGCAAAAATATCCTCGATCTCGAAACCGCGTTAATTTCTCTACCCTTTGCCGATAAACGAAAAAAAGTGCCCGGGTAACGTCGTGCCATTTCCACGTTCGTTTCCGTTTCCATCGAAATGGCCCGTCTCGATCGCACCCTTTTGGAAACCCGACTCGCTGGCGAAACAGCGCGTCGATTCCGCGCCGCGGCAAACGTGACCCTTTTGCCAGTCTTTTGAGCCCCGGCTCGCGTCAAGCGTAAAAACACCGCAAGCTTTTACGAGACGCGAAAGCAACCACTCCACAGTGGAAACGCGTTGTCTCTGGCTGGTCGTGTCGAGAGGACTGGTTTCCCCGCGTTTAAAACCGCGATTCCAAGATGGACAAACGAACGCATTCCGTGTATTCGCCAACCGAGCCTAAAACCCCTTTACACCTCGTCATTTACGTTGCTCGACGAGCGTGACTGAAATTTTCGCAAACACACCGAATTTCGAGCACCTTCAAACGCGCAAACTATCAATTTACTAAACTTAATTAGAAAAATTAGAAGCATTTATTGCAGGGGTTGATTCTCCTATACGCATGGATAAGATCGAAATTAAGCTTGGGATAATTGTTGTAATCGTGAAATATTTTGAGAACATTCTTTTGTGGGAAAATCAATTTTGAAATTCGAGTAGAAGAAAAATGTTCGAAGTAAATCTTGAAGAGAATTTATGTAGCATCCCTTGGTTATTTGCACATCTGTTTTTGAACCTTCATTTAATATGGCGAGGTTTAGCTGAATTTTAAAAGAATTCGATGCAGCGAAAATGGTGGGCGGTACGATAGTATTTAAATCAATTACCCTCCGGGTAAGAACACAAATATAAATTACATTTTTCATGTTTCGCTCTGGACTTCCACGAGACAGTTTATTTTCCTACGGCGGTCGTTATTTACAGTGAACACCGACTATTACGCAAATTGGTCAGGTCCGAACGTAACGGTTTGATCTTAAAGGATGGTTTGTTGATAGATAAAATGAGTCATTTTTAGGAATGTGTATTTTGGAAATAAATCACCACGCGAAATTCAAAGTTGACATCACTATTTGTTAATCTTTAAGCTATAAATATGTATCGTCAGAATTTAGGGGAGAACCAAAAAAGATTTGTAATCCGTATGAGCATAGCTGTCGTCGATAGAATTATTTAAAAAGAGAATAGAGATATTTGAAACGAAAACATTCGAATTCTGTCTAAAAAAAAAAGTGATGATACCATAATAATTCTCGTACCATAGGCAGACAGTTTTTGAAACAGCGTGTAAAATTTCAAACAAAATGATTCATTATATCTCCAAGTTTTTACCAAAGCTAGGCCAAGAAAAGTTGTTCCGAGAAGAACGGCTTTAAAGTTTTAAGTTGTATTCTTTGGCGCGTATACTGTTCTCTCGAAGAGGCTATAACTTTTTTAAACCTTGGAATATCGTTATAAAATTTTACGGATGTAATTTTAGGATCTCAAGGTCCTAGAAAATGCAATAGATAGACAAGTCGATCAGTTTTTCATCTAAAGGAAATTGTATAAAATATTTTCGACCCATTCGTATATGTTTTTTTGGTAATTATTTAAAAGAGGGGACTCCTCGTTGATTTTGATCATCTTCAAATATCTCATAGAACTCAATATTCTAAGCAAGTTTATCTTTTACATATAACCCCCGCTCGGCCATAGTTTCCGAGATAATTTACACATAATACGTAATACTAACAAAAGTATTTTGTTGAAAAATTATATTCGGCTGCGGGGGTCAATTACAATTATTTTTGGTCATTAGACATACCCTCGAAATCCTACCCACTTTCGAGAAAAAAATTCAGTACCGGCGGAACTTTAAACGTTAATAACTTTTTAACGAAGAGAATCCCTCATTAAAATTTTTCTCAGGGGTGGTCGAACACCCTGTATGTATAGCAAAAATTTGTGTAGAATATCGAGTTCTATAACATATTTGAGAATCATAAAAATCGGTGAGGTGTCCCCTAAAGTAAACAAATATCGTTTTTTATATTAACTTCCTAGATCGGTTATTATGCGATGGAAGGTGAAAAATTCAGTAAAATATTCAGTTCAGGATATAATTATCATATTTGCATACGCTTGAAATGCATAAAATCCACGATCTACTAATTAACATTCGGTGCAACGTTCCCATTCTAACCTCAAAAGAAACCGAGCGTGGCGGCCATCTTGCCTCCTCTACCCGCCGCCCAATTACAATTCAAATTGGCCCGTTTTCCCCAGACTAGGGAATCGCGAGGCGCCTCGAAAGCCCGGCATTAGGTTCCCGATAAGTCGCGTTATTGGGAATTCGAACGGACTCCGAGCCAAAATATAATTCCGCTCGCCGCCAATTCGAAACAGCGACACGCGCGCTCGCCCGGGTTTTCAATAGGGCTTTCCCTCGAATTTCCGGCGCGTTTAGGCGAGAAAGTTTATTTGCAAGTTCGCGACGAAATAATTTCGCGCGGGCGGCCAGAAAATAATAACGGGAGGCGGTCGATTTCAAATTCACCTGCGAATTTCGGAGAGGAGGGGGGCAGGGCGTTTAATGCGCCGGGGGATAATAGAGAGTCGGGAGTTTCGCTTGGAAATTTATAGCATCTGTTTCTCGCGAAAGCGCGCGATAACGAAATTGTCGCTCGAGGTCGAGGACTCCGTCAATGAGAACGCCGTCGAACGATAAGATTTTGTCGTTTTACATCGCTGAACACCCCCCCTCCTATCGAATCGGGTCGAACGGATTTCGCGGGGAAACGTTTAGGCGTTTGTCTCGGAACTTGAATTACTTTTTGAGAGAGTACTTTAGTTTACAACTTCGAAATAATATTCTGTTAAAGTCTCAGGCCTTCGAGACACGCTCGTAAATTATTTATATTATATTATTCGTTTATTCGATGTCAATACGTACACTAAATTTTCTCGGCCACGTTCGAGTCTAAATGTGGTCGAGATAATTTCAGCGTAAAAAATTTATTTGACGTTACCGGTGATATACAACCCCACGTTCGCTGTTTTCATGTGATTTTTGTTTCATGAAAACCGAACCGTGCGGCTGCCAAGATCGTAAATGTTCGGTTTCTAGTCGTTCGGGTCCCATTGCACAAAATGTCGCGGGGGATCTTAAAGCGGAGAGAAAAATGAGTTCCACTTTCGCGGCCGGTGTTTGCGTTCCGCAAGACGCGAAACGTGGCTAAACGTTCAATGAAAGCATCGCCGCGCGACACTTTACAAACGTTTTCCATGAACGCGTCGTCTCGGGCGTCCGAGCTCCAGGGCTCCTCGCGGTTAAAAATACCAGCGATGGTAATTATTCAAAGGCATGCAAGTGGATATTTTGACATGGTCATGCACAGCGACGACGTCATCGAGCGTTCTATGGAACTCCGTGTCCGGGAATACATATCTCGTCTACACGGTGGCTCGTTCCAACCAGACTCCCGTAAAGGCGAGTTTTCACGAAATATTTTCTAATCGCACCATACCGGAACAACATGGATACTTCCATCAAAATATACTAAAGAATCTGTCCTTATATGGCTAGATTAAATTCCCTTCAAAGATTTCTTTGTTTGATGTAAACCTGCCTTATTCTCTTCCTGGTCGAAAATAGCTGATTTACAATTTTTTTGAGGAACCCAGCGAGTGCTTTGATCTATAACTTTGCTCGATTATTTAGTCATTCTTACAGATGAGTTACAAATTTTATTGAAGAAAAATATTACTTAGAATATGAACAATAAATGCACTTAAAATATAATATTACAGTAAAAGATACAACCTGAAAGTGCTGAGAATAAGACATGAAATGCGAACGTAACCCCAAAAAAATAGAGTCGCAACCTTTCTCCGAGACATCGAGATAAAATCTGTTAGCATTGACATTTTCTACCGGGACACCCTGTACACCCGCGACGGCGATAATTTAGTGTCAGAGCTCTAGTGGCCGTAAAACTCGCGCGTGCAGGAATACCTCGAAGCCTGTCTGCCGCTCGAAACCATAAACAACGATCTCTTATTTCGACGACGCCGGCTACGCCTATGTCTGTCGTTCCAGCGTCGTTTCTCACAGTTTCAGCCGGTTCCCCCGGTACAATTGCAATATTTGCGAACGATAAAAACTACCATCTAGGCCAACAACTGCTATCCCTAATGATGACATCACCTGTCGGATGGTTCGCGAGCTACGTGGATTTCAATTCTGGCCGCTGAAAGTATCGCAATGGCGTACAGCAGGAAACCGAACGTCGTCCGCGAGCATCGAAACAGGAAATATCCGAGAATTTACGAGCCCTGGAAGTAACCAGTGACTACACGGAACGTTCGTCATTCTGTCAATGGAACAACTGCCTCGAGGCGATGGTCTAGCGTGTACGCGACTCCGTTAGAAAAAGTCTAACTACTTGTACCAAACCACGAAGACAGTCAACGACTCGAGAAACATGGACGACGATTAAATGGATAAAGGGGGACAAAGGTACATGTTTTATGAAGGGACCCGTCTCCCCTACGGGTACATCTATCAATGTACCTTTTTAATCATCCGGGAAGTTTGAAATTATCCGGGATAAAAATAGAGAAACGATAACCACGAAAGAAAATTCAATTACACTGTCAGGTTCCCCGAAACGTGAAGCTTGTACGTTTTTGACAGTATTATAAGTAAAACAGAGACGAATGTCATAATAAACACGGGTTCGGTAAAAGTATCGTTAATCCAACTTGTGTATACACTTTCACCGTCGGGATTGGTCAAGGCACACACTGTTCGAGTTAATGCCCCGACTATAGCGCATAAAAGATTTAAGAAAACAAACTAGGAATTTTAATACCTTCTCTAAATTAACCTCAACGCGTAGCTATCATTCGTGGGTGATGGTGAATGGATAGACTCATCATTGTGTAATGGACATGAGAAAATAAACGAGCTACGAGTTAGGTAACAGGGTTCATCAAACTCGACGATCTGGAGGCCTCTGGCTGGTGCTGATCTAGCTACGTGTGACTCTTTCCTGTACTTGAAGATCAAATGATTGCCATAGGTGACAACTCGATTTTGATTCCTAGCGTCCTGAGGATGTTTGAGTCTAAACAATCCTCTTGACATTGCTTTCTGAGGCGCCTGAATGTTAGTGTGCTTAACAGAAGATATTAGGGTGAAGTTATGAAGCAAACGTGGTGACCCTAACAGAAAGAAGACATCTAAAAGACCTCCAGACTGAGGGCTCAACACCAACTAAATGACACCTGCTAATTAGGGCAAATGCCTAGGCAATAACCCACCTAATCTCATGGCTATACTTTGAGACTTTCAGAGTTCAACACCTAATACACTAATACATGTCAAATTATCTCCAGATCTCCCTGCCAGGTTGTCACTAACAAAGTTATCACACCGTTTCATCAACTTTCATCCTCAACATGAAGATTAGCAAGAAAAAAAGCTTCACCCATCCCATTTTTAAGCTACTTCATCTTGGTTCCGAGTTTCCACCAACCTGTAGGAGGCGTGGAATGCATCGAAGCGTTATTCGAAATAAAAACTTTTGTCGCCCACAAGAATCTCAATTCCCGTTCGTTATTCATCAGGATGCACGACGAGGCGGGTTAATCCTCGCGCGGTAGGCGACGAGTTGATTAAGACGAGTTATAAATACGAAAGGCGATCTGCATTATGGTAATTGATTTCACGAGTTTCCTCGAACCTCGCCGTAGCGGCGGTCGCCCCGCCCGATCGCGATAATTTACACGTGATATTCGAGTGATCTAATTTTGGACGCTGGCAGGCGGTCGTGCCACGTTCGATTACGAGCTTGCGATCTGCCAGCTTACGGATCGACCGTGTAATTAACCGACAAGGACCTGGAGGATGTCCTGCTATATCGATGAAAATCCACCGAGTCATACGAGCAATAATGGAGGATTGAAATAAAATTAAAATCTTTATGCTAAGATCTGATAGTTTCCATTGGTGATTTGTGAAGTATTCTAACAGTCTCAATAACTATAACCCCCATCAAGACTTGAGAATACATCAGATACACAACTGACCCATCACTCTATCTGAATTCAGCTTCCATTGGTAACCTGACACGAAGGAATTCTAGAATTCTCACGATCGTAGCCCCCATTCGCGAACCTTGAACTCCCCCCCGCGTGGAAAGCGTCAGCAATGGACGATCACGAGGAAACGAAGGGTGCACCCAACGAGAGTTCCACGCTCGTTAATAACGTGGAGCGCGTAAATATTTTTACCTCCGGCAGGCAAACAGGCGCGAACTTCTCGCCGGGGGTTCAATCAGTCGGGCTTACGCGATTTCTTGTTTCCAGCTCAAAGGGAGGAACAGCCCGCAGGCATTTCCTCCGCGTTCGTTCGTTTGCGTCCGGGACGCAATTTCCATTTTTCAAAGGGCCAACGCGAGGAACCGATGGAAACTTGACGAAACCAAATATGCGTCTCGCAGCTGCTTTGATCAGCTTCTTCTACGGTCGGAGGGCGAGTCACGCGCAGTTTCCTCTCCTTTTTCCATCGAGCATACCCAATCTCAAAGTTAATGTACGTCGTCTCTGTTTATGTACCTCTTCCGGGACGATGCAGTCGCGAGCGGCAAAACACGCCCCCTGCCTCGAGAAATAATTAATATCGTGGCCCCCGTTGAAAAGGGGTTGACTCTTGTCTTTTTGTTGCGAGCTTGTTATTGAAAACGAAGGGTTTCCGATGAGGATACGCGCCGGTTTCGGCCTTTGGGGGATGCTACGCGCCGGATCATTGATAATTCGTACGATGTACGCCGAGAACGAGCGCGTCTGTTATTTTTCTGTTCGAGGAAGCGGCTGCGTGTTTTCGTTTTAATTGGTGTTCGTGCTCCTCGGCATGTTTGTTGCATCGTTACCGACAAATTAATGATGGAAAGTATTGTATCCGGAAGAGAATTAGTGGGCTGCTCGATAACACGTTCCCCTCCCCACCTGTGTTTGGTTTCGTTGCTCCGGCTTTCCTTTGTGCAAACATGTAGGTGCTCCGGGGAGGCAAAAGTCCTCGGAATTGGGAATCCTGCTGTATAACCAATCCGACTAGTGTCTTCCGCGAAATACTGCTTTCTGAATAGTGAAAAGTATTTATATCTTTAAAACTATTCAGTATCTACGGTTAATACTTCACATATATGGTTAGAGATATGTAATTTACTGTTCCACAGAAGATCGTTCGAATTGAAGAGGTACAAGTTGGTGTCCATCTGTTATAAGCCCAGAAAATTTATTCTTGGAAGATACCTGTCCCAATCTGTCCCATGAATTAGGGGCTGATCCTGCACGATAGGCTGGAATATTGTTGAACGGTTCAGGGACACCCTGTATGCAACAGTCAGAAAGAATTCCAGACGGATCAGGCGACGATTCGAGCGGGCCCGCGCGATTTGTCGCGGTTGGTAATGCCTTTAAATATCGTCACCGGGTCAGTCGAGATACCGGGCTAATTCCGCGAATTCTTTCGCGCGGCTGCCCGATAAGAAAAGAGAAAAATATCGCGAACGCGCCCGGCAGATAGAGGCCGCGCAAGCTTTAATAGGATCTAAATAGCCGTCGGTGTCCACGCGGAAAATCCGAATTTATGAACCCCCGGAAGGATTTAATTTATTTAAATTTCCGACCGGCGAGCCCTGCTTTAATCCTGATTTACCACACGGCTTTTCTTGTTACACGAGTACATACAGCCACCGACCAGACTAACCGAGCTGTTATCACGCGGCTGCTTATAAAATGCCCGATAAATGCCCCTCAAACTGGACCAGACGTCTCAGCAGCCTTGGGACAGTAATAGAGACCGCGGAGGACTCCATTTTGAAAGTAAAATTCGGCCCAAAGAACGACACGACTCTTCTACGAGTCCTTTGTTTGGAAATCCTTGAAGGTCACCTCCAATGTTTACAAATGCAAGCTACAACAACATGACCTCCAAATGACCTTCTACTTTGCCCACAATTCTTTAAAAACAAACCAAAACCTTCAAAACATTGCTCAAGATGAGCTTCAAGTTAAGTCTGCTTCTAATTCAATTGAAGTTCAGCTGAGTTTCATTACGTTTCTCTATAAAACAATTAGAATTTCTTCGGTGTCATCAACAGTGAAACACCCTGTCTAACTACCCAGGACACTGAAGCTATATCCCGTCTAGTTTATGGGGGCAGTAATAGCGTGAACCCATCCCAACCGACTAAAGAAACGGTATCTCTATCTCGATCTTCCTGCAGATTGGATTCGAGAAGATCTAGCACGTTTAGTGCGCCCCTGAATCTCCCAAAGCGATAATCTAAGAGGCAATAGCAGGGTGTGCACTTTAAACAACGCAATTGCTCGGGTGCTTCCCTTGGCTGTCGCCGTGAAATAACGGGGCATTAATCACTCGAAAGAGGCAGGCGCAAAAGGAACAGACCGAACGTCCGGCTAATCGGTCACCTAATCTCCGCGGCGCTGGAACGATCGATCAAAAAACCGTGCTCGAAACACGAGGCTCCGTGGAGAAGAACAGGGCCCGCGACATCGCGATTTTTCATTTGTTTCGCAACCCGGACTCGCCTTTCGTCGGCAAGATTAGGCGCGCTGAAACTTTATTCGTATCTCCGCAGTTAAGTAATTGGAAGGTCTGGGGGCACCGGGTGATTTATCAAGGTTCCTTGACGCGTCGAAAGACGAAGGGTTAGAGGGCAGAGATTGCTGCCCGGACTGACCAATGATCGATCGTCCCGATAGGTGCGGAGTGCAGACCGTCTGTTACCGGCGCGGGATCGTGATTAAGCGATTTCCGCGAGAAAAACGTCGCGGTGGCGCGAGCCCAGTTACCCTTTGCCGCGCGCTGGATACATCGTTTCGTCTGGTTGCAGGTCAGAACGACATCAAGAAGCTGCGCAGGGAGAACGAGCAGCTGCGTAGGGAGATATGGAGCCTCCGGGACGAGTACGACAAGCTCGAGGAGATCCTGAAGAGGCAGAAGAGCCGCGAGGGAAGCGAAGAATACGAGGTAGTCGACGAATTCAACCTGGAACATCCTTAGATACGTTACGTTTGGATCAAATGGATCTGAAAGCTAATTATTCTTGGTCCAATCCAACTGGCAGGGTTGGAAACATGGGGTAGAAACGATACTTGCGATCTATAGATGAGAAATTAAAGCTCAGTCGTCACCACTGTCTAGGATCATTCATTTTCATAGGGATTTGTTGATACATCAAATCTTCTTCTGGGTAATAAATAGTGTTCAGGAGATCCTAAAAAAAATTGGATATGTTAGTTTAGAATATGAACAATTTACAGGTCAGTATAGGTCACTGTGTTTATAAAGATTTTCTTGTCTAATTTCGTGAGCCCCATTAGCCGGTTGAATCTTGACCATCGATCTAAAACACTCTGTAATGAGAACCCATTTACTGAAAATGGGAGTGCTCCGATGAAACTATGCGCCAGTAGCTGAATAATTACCGAGAGTCCATGCGTCTGCGAAGAAATTGCTATTTGAAATTGAATATCGATCGCACATTAATCTCTCGACTCGCTCTCCTCTACCCTCAAATTAGAGGCGGCTCAAATTGAACGAGGCTAACTGGAGAAATATTAATAGCTTTATTATCCTTCTATGAGATGTAGCTTAAGCCATCTGGAAAGATCATGGATCTCATATAAATTCTCTCGATATTCCCTAACATCTAAAAGCAACATAGATAGCCTAATAACTCCCAGTTCTAACCTACTCAAGAACACTTCCGACCTTGTAAATCGACAGATTTTAAACGAACACGCTAAACAACCCCAATTTCAAAGACCCAAATCTCTTTCAGGATCGCTCCGAAGAGGATGACGACGAACAATCGCAATACTCCTTCGAGCAAGACGAGGAGTTCGACCAGGACGAGAACGATCAGGACTCGAACAAGAATCTCAACAAAGCCGAGCAACTAGAGAACGCGGAGAACCAGAAGATCTCCTCGGAGAAGATGACCAACAGCGTGCACAGGCTGCACGTGGACTTCGACGACCTATCGGTAGTCGACGAGGAAGAAGAACTAAAAAAGGAAAAGGAAAAAGGTTCCTCGGAAGATGGCCAGCAACAGAAAGAGGAAAAAGGTCCCCTGCTAATCCTGAAGCCTAGGCACCTCCATGAAAACATCCCCTTCTACCCTGGCACGTACAAACCACCCGCGCTGAGCGGTCCCAGCTACTATGCAGACCGTCCGTTCAAGTTTCCAAGTACCCTGAACCTGATGATGCCTTCAGACGCGACAGAAATGGATTCGTCGTGTCCCAGGTTGGACACAGACCCGTTGCTCCCCGTTCCTAGTATGACTGCTCTGAACATGGACCAGATCAACGATCAGATGTTACATGCACCGCCTATAGGCTGGCAGAACAACATCATGGTTCCTCAGAAGCAGATGACGAGCTACGGAACACCGGAAGCTGCCATGCCACCTGAGATGCAGATGTTCAACGAGATCCATCAGGAACAACAACGACTTGCCTCAGCGACAGACGGGTTCTCCAACTTCCAGAACCTGCTTTACAGAAGGAACGTTGGTCTAAAGCAACAAGGTGTCTTCCTCAACTCCTCGTCTTTTGGAGAGCCACGTTCTAACACTGAAAAGATCGTCGAAAACGGTTGGAGTTTCCACGTGGACCCGAAACTGATGTGTTCGAAAGATCAGGGCTCCAGCGAGTCGAAGAAGGACGCGGAGAAGCGTAAGCACTTTTTCGCGCCGCTACCTTCGAAGCTGAAGAAACGAACCGACGAGCCCTCGCCAACGACCAGCCATTTTGGAACCGCGAACAGCTCCAGCAGCGGCAAGACCGAGTCCACGGTGGTGTCTAAGAACCAATACGCGTTTCAGAAGGGGTCTGCTGACATCTACGTGAACGGAGCTGTGCCCTGCGAGGACAACGTTCAGAGAAACATGACGGAGCAGAAGACGTTCCTGAGCACGGACAACCTGTTGATCACCGACGACAGAGCCAACGCTGGCAACCAACTGACCAAGTCGATGTCGTGCCAGGACCTACCCAGCGAATCCCATGCCGCGTCGATCGGCCAATCCGAGGGCAAACAGCCGACACTGACTCAAAGCGACAATACCTTGGATAACATAACGGATTCTAAGCCGTTCAAGTCGTACTTGAGCGTGACCCTGAAGAGACCTCGCGTGAAAGTAGCGGTTAGCCCTGAAACTCCAGAGATCCCCAAGCTACCTGCCGTGGACTATCGAATCTTCAAGAACCCTTTCCTACGTACTTTCGACCCAACTTGCAGCTACGCGGACAAAAACAACGTTACCAGGCCACTGTCGGTCCAGGTGAACGACGACAGTTTGTGTTACTACCCAACGCACCCTGACGTATCCACTCTTCACAGAGGAGTCCATCTTGGCGAACGGTACAGGCCCGCCCAACCCGATCAGAGTCGCCTTCTGATCCCCTCCAATCAACTGGTCAACGGGAAGCTCATGTCACCGGTCAACAAACACGAGATTCAAGTGACCTCCTTCGAGAAACCGAGTCCCCACACTCTGATCGGTCCGTCGACGCCGTACAAGCTCAGCACCCTTCAGAGACTGAACACGAACCCGTATCTACAGAGTCAGAACCTATACCAAAACACACCCTTCGTCCCAAGAGGAGGCATGTATACGCAGAGGGGGCTGATGTACTACGACAACTTGGCGCTGAAGGTGCCAGTCCAGACGCAGACCTCCATAGACGGGGACTCCCATCACGAAGACGAGCAGACCTTCTCTCACGAGGAGAGTGCACCCACCACGCCGAGTGGTCAGCGTCGAAAGAGGATGATCAGGAAGGAGAAAAGTGCTGTGATCAAGGAGCAGAAGCCTCTGTCGCCGATTGCCCAGAGGAGGCTCAAAAAGCAGAGCAGCTCCACGTCCACGGAGATGCCGGAGTCTCCTGGCAAGGTGATGCGAAAGAAGCCCAGGAGGCTCAGCGTCACCACGACGATCACGTCGGAGGGCCAGGAGGACAAGCACGAGAGCAGGTCGTCCTCGTCGGGCCAGGACTCGCCGAAGAAGGAGCAGATCAGGAGGATGTCGTTGTACTTCAACGCGAAGAAGAGGCCCTCTCTGACGTCCGTGAAGACGGTCAGGAGCGGAAGTTTGGACACTTCGAAAGAGAAGGACGGGATGATGAATTCGGAAAGAGAGAGGACGAACTCCATCAGCAGCAGGGACATGCCTGGCGCCAAGGCTAGGAAGGCTAGCACAAGCAGCAACAGCGTTCCCTGGTGTGCTTGTTGGGGCAACGGGTGTGTTTAGAATAACTGGTGATCTCCGGAAGCTAAAAAAAAGGAAAAGAGTTAGTAAGGTAACCCTGCCTTATCGACGATCGGTCGAGAAGTGTATATATAGGTCGAGCGCTTGTGAGAGAGCGTAGCCCTCTGCTGGCGAGTGCGGGAAGTGTCACTCAGAATAGAGGTGAACTTTGAAACACTCGATTCTAGTCAATTTTTAGAGTTTAATGTATGTTGGACGATCGATCATGTCGATATCGAGATCTCGAGTGTAAATTTAGCTCATAGACTCGATTAGTTCTAGCTTTAATGGCGAGTTATTTATTGTATTGGCGACCAGATCGGCGCGATGCAACTGATTAATGCGAAACGAGTTTCTCGCGTATATCGGAAGATTGATATCATGAACTTGATCAGAACTTGAAGATATTAACTGGTAATTAATTTTCGCGAGTTTCTAAGCGAGATAAACCTTCGGCGAGGAATCAAGTTTCGAACGACGGCGTGCATTGCAAAATCAGGACCGGACGAGTAATCAAAAGTATGGGTAGCTAAATGAAATATCGACCAGACTACGATACACTCCATGAGGAGCCGTATCGACCTTTGCCGCAAATATAAGGGAACCGCTGCAGCCAATCGCGACGGTCGTAAAAGTAGCAACGACAGAACCAGGACACCATAAACCTGTTACTGTTCAGGTGACGCTCGCTACGGAGGTGGATTCCTGCCAAGAATACGGGAGCACGGTCTGTTCTCGATATTCAAGGCAGACGTGGATCGAATTAAATTTTCAAAATTAATATTTAACGAGCAGACCACGGAGAAGAGACTCACCTCCTGATTGCCTATGTGAAAGTTTTTCGAATCATGGTAGAGGTCGAAGATCATTTTATACCGATTATTACTCTTTCTGTACTAACCATTCGTTGTATGTTTCGTTTATAGCGATAGGAAACACTGTGGAGTGACTATAGTTGTCATCCATGCATTTACTTAGCGTTAATACCATTTATGTATATATTATCGTTAAATTTGCTTGTTAAGGTGTTTAAGTTATTATAGTAAAATATAACAAACTTTTACGATGGATTTATAATTTGTTCAAAAATTGTAAATATATCATTCTTTGGGCTAAACTCCTGTATATATCCCGTAAATTGTTTAAATATAAACGATCACAGTATTTCCCTCCAGTGTGATTTATTATAATCAGGTCAAATTGGCTGATCAATGGCATACACCATCTTCTAAACAGTGGAACAGGTTAACAGGGAGTCAGAATAGGAGTGGCGGTTGATATGGTTCACAGTGGAAGACGTGACCTTGACCAATAATACTAAGAGCTTTCGTACAATAATAGAGCTTAAAAAGCTATGAAGTAACTAAAGGATTACATATTTGATAGAGTTCTTAAAAAAAAGCCCCACAATATACTGCACTAACTTTGACATTAAATATCTCATAAACTATCGATCGTCTGCACCTAAAACCGTACACCATTAGCTTCAATTTTTAAAGTTCTACCACTATGCAGAAGCTCGTTAAAAAGCCAACGTTATACTTTGAAACCTAGCCTTAGCCGATTATTCTGACCTCTTAACGATTCGACTTAAATGGCGCGTCGAGTTTAACATGAATTTTCACGTACCACGAGCGTACTGGCTATTGCTACAGATCGTATTTTCACCCTAGTAATTCGCTCTTCCCTATAACTCATCGAATTATTGATTATTCTACGCAACTTATTCTAAGAGCCCCATTTATTAATGGCTCCGCCGAGGGTGGAACTTAAAGGCAAAGTTCGCGAGCATCTTCCGCGTAAACTTCTGAAGCGTTCTGTTCCCGTTAGTCCTCACCCATCCACCCTACCACCACTCGCTTTAAAGGGGTTGAAGAGGGAAGAAATTTAAAGAAATCCGGAGAAAGGAACCGACCAAGTAAATTGAATGCACTTATAATTAAACGCGGCGCTTTCTTACGATTCGAGAAGCGAAAGTTTCGGAGTGCCGATGGAAGACGGTGAAAAACGAGAAAAAAATCTGTTGAAGTTTTAAGGGACCTATACCATGCTTGTTGGATGCTTCGAATATTGAGAAAAAAATCATAACCTTCAACGATATGCAAAAATACTAATGTAGAATTTATTAGGAAAAAGTCAACGACCTACACTTTACAGGAAACTACCATTGTTGGACCGCCATTGTTATCTTGAGTAAATACACCAACCCCATAGCTAGATAGAGCCACCATCTAGCTCAAGTCAGTGTTGCGTTACTTACGAGCATTAAACTACTCAAGTCGAGTAGTCTTTCAATTATTTTGAGTAAAATTGAAAAGCAATAACTAGAACAAGCAGTCTTTGAACTATTTTGAGCAAAGTTGAGAAGAGACCGATATCACTAAAGCTAGATGGCGTCAGCTTCATTATCTAGATACTTATGAACGGTTCACGAATGACAGTGTAACTGGATCGAGCAATTTTGAACCATTTTGAGCAAACTTAAGGAGAAATCGGTGATCCCAAAGCCAGGTGGAGTTTGCGTCGGTGCACAATAACCGATGCGAGGCTTCCAGCGCTCGAGTGCTACCGTGAAAAGACGCGAACTAGGTTGCAAGGGTGTCAACGCTGCGGGGGGAGGGGGAGGAGCGCAGACTGGCGCAATTAAAATGCAAATTATCTCTTTTCGCGCGGCCATATTTCCAGAAGAGCCGGTGCTCGCTACCCTACGCCGTCACCGATTAACTCGGAACTAATTTACGAGACGACTCCGCCGCCAAGTCAGAGGAGACGTTTTGTCTCGGCGCGGATAGAGCCGCTACGTTGATACGGGCTAACGTCATTTGCAAATGTCAGTCGAGGCCAGTTTCTTCCCTTCCAGCGTGATATTCGCTGGCCTGGCGACAGAGGCGTCTCGCGAAATTGCTAGATAACGTTCAAGTCTACACCCAGTTGGGACTCTTGCATCTGAAGCATCTGTTTGAGGGTATGGCTCTTGTTCTATCTATTGATTGAGCGAAGAGTTTCACAAAGAAAAGATCTGTACACTTGGGTAATGTCTATTAGGACCTGGATATGTGTTGCTTTCATCCCGATTGCTCATGGCTAGGTCTCAAGAACCTGTGTACTGTCCTAATCCTAGCTTCATCTAGTGTTAAACGAAGAATCCTATGAAAAAAGGATCTCTACACTTGGATAATGTCTATTAGGACCTGGATATGCGTTACTTTCATCCTGATTGCTCATGGCTAGGCCTGAAGAACCTCTTTATTGCCCTAATCGTTGATTCACCTAGTGTGAAACGGAGAATCCTATGAAGAAAACACAGTACAATTGTGCAGTGCCCATTAAGTCTCGAGCGTTGCTTGAATGGGTATTGCTGTCGTCGTAACTATTCGTGGCTACACCGAAGCTTAATTGCTTCGGACGTTAACTAATGTTGCTACTACATAATTGCTCCACTTATAGACCGACTGACCTTTCCTGACTATTTTTGCCGAAGCATAATTGCGTTTCCATTGCACCGATGGAGAGTTTACTAAGGTCTCGGACTCAGAACCAATTACTCAGTCTAGGTTATTTTAGAACATCACCTGAACTGCTTCAGGCCAAGCAACAAACTGTACCCTGAGGTCCCTCTGTAACCTTATCGATTCATGGTTGTCCCAGTGACTGAATTCCCAGTGAGCACTAAGCTGCTAGAGCATGATTTATCGATGCAGATTGATATATGTTCCGGTGAAATTTATGTATGGACCAGTCTAGCAAGTTTACCTATCAGATAATGTCTTCCAACACAATTTTAGTTAGCATGATTGTAGCAAACTTCTTAACAAACCCAGTTGTCCTAGTCAGCTAAGGGTTCTCAAAGGAGTTAGGCTCCAACTATCAGATTTTAGTCAAATTAATTAGTCGAGCAATATCTTGTGGATCAGCTGAGCCTCAAAACAACAACCAGAAGCTGACCATTGTTTACTTATTCTTCCAGTCAAGGTGCACACAACTTTTTAAGATTCAATAGCGTAGTGATCAAATTCAATTTACACGTTCAAAGAAAAAGACAGAGCAAACTGAACCACTAATCCTGATGAGCCATTGAGAAAGTTTGTCTCCGTTCGAGCGTGTCGACGAACCCGTCGCGCTTCAAGAATCGAGGCTCCAAGGGAACAAAACAAACCCAGTCCCAACTTTAATTAACGACTGGCTCGAAATTTACAGCAGCCGCAGCCACCGAAATGCGTTTATCGTTTGTTAACAATGAGGCCTAACTGCCCGCCCGATATCACGTGATACACCGAAGATTATCGGATGGGAACACTATGCACTCGACCCCATGAATTCCAATTAAAAGCCTATCGCGAGTATTTATAGACCGAAGACGGGGACGATATCTGCAGCCACAATGGCCGTTAAGATGATCAGGTTTAATTACGCACCTCGTAAAGCCTTTACGAATCTGGTCGCTGCAAACGTAATGGTGCCAGTCATTATCGCCTGTTATTCCCGAAGATATAATTACCTGAAACAAAAATAAAACGTACATTAGTACAATGATTCGATATTAATTTTGTCGTTGCACTTTGTTGGTAAGTGGAAGTAATTGTCAATTAGCGTGGAACGGTAAATGGGACTTTGTGTTCAATTATCGAGGTTTTATCGTACCTCGAAAACGGAGGCTCCTGTTAAAAAATTTATTCGACATTTTCGATTCGTTTTAGGATACAGATCGACGCGTGCACTTAAGCTTCCATTAAAGGACGGAACAAAATAAGACTCGTTTCGGCGGTAAATACAATTTGAAGTGACCGGGCAGTGCCGGTTACGGACGTCGGCGTGAAATTACGCGAGAACGTAATAAAGTTTCCAGTTTCGACTAAATTTTCCGTCGGCGTAGGAAGGACGCCGACGTTCGGGGCGAGAGAGTAATGAAACTGCTGCAAGTGTAATATGGAATAACGAGAAAACAACGGAGGCGGCGGATTCTTGCGAGTTTCCGCAAGCTCCGAGGCACGCGAAGTGTTCGAAATTTCTCTGGCGCGAAAACTTGCAGGCACGTCCGTCTGCCTTTTTTATTACAGACAGAAAGGCCCACCGGCCTCGCGGAAATACTTTATCCGCGGTACAAACTTCTATCGAGCGATTTAAAAATATTTTATTACCTCTTCCTCCTGTTTCGGGGCGTCGTAAAAATTTATTTACAACTTTCGTTTTAACTACTTTCAGAGAAACTCACTTTTTACTGTCGAATATATTGTAACATTATTGTACGTTTGAATAGTTCCCGTCAAAAGTTAATATTATTGTCGTTCTTGATATTGCTGTTGTTCTTTCGTTGATATTAATGTTTTTCATGTTCTTGTTGTCGTTGTCATTGTTTTTGTTGTTGTTATTGCTGTCATAATTGTCCCTGATGTTGTCGATGCTGTTCAGTTCATCATTGTCCTTAATATTGTAGTCATTATTGTTGCTATTGTCATTGTTTTCAATGTCGTTGCTGCTTTCAATTATTATTGTCATTGTTTTCATTGTCATTGCTGCGTTCATCGTTGTTATTGTCCTCAATTTTATTATCGACATCATTGTCATTTTGTTATCATCGTTGTTGTTGCTGTGCTTATCATTCCTACTATTATTTCCCTTAATATAACTTCGAATTTTTGATTTTCAACTTTATCGACTGCCAGTACGTAATCAGATCATATAATTACACAGCCTCCAATCTCTTCCATTTAATTATTTAACTCGTAGACTCAAAGAATACAACATGCACGCAGGTGAACTTATTTTCCATTTCAGTTTTCCAAACAGATTTATCTATTCAGGCATGGCATCGTAATTTTTCTAACATCGAAACGGGGAAAGCTGTTTTTATGTTTTCAGGAATATTTTATAGAAACGCCGTGCCTCGTCGAGCAATATCGAAATTTTTAAATTGAGTTTGAACAGAACTCAATTTGTACAAATGTTTCATTTACACGAAACGTCCAATATCCTGTTACGAGCTCGAGTAGTGTATGCTTGCGACCGGTTCAGCCGGAATTCTGCATTTTTGCAAATATTCTTCGGCGTGCAAATATTTGCGAATTTCCCCGGGATGCGAAACGAGATACAGCATCGACGGTTGCATCTGAACTCCGAACAAGCGAGTAGTATACCTCGATGCACCGTGTTCGTTATATTTTCATCGATCTTATTAAAAGCTTTATAATTACAAATTGCAATCACGGATTGAATTGGCTCGTACGACAATTAATATAATTCAATATATATTTTCAATTTAAAGGAATTAAGATATCTATAAATACCTTAATAATAAATATTTTTAATTTTAATTTTCGTTGTGTAAATAATAATAATTAGCTTTTCGTGGCTCGTGTCAAGCTCGATCTCGGCGTGGAAGAAACTTCGAAATTATTTTTGTTCGGGACAATGCTTCTAAAAGCTCGGTTTTTCGCGAAACGCAATTTCCCCAGACACCGGAGCGCTACGCGTCGCAATTCGATCGCGGGAGAACATTTCGCCGAGCTTTCGACTTTTATCGTGGATTCTTGGCACTCAGTTTCGAATTTCCTGCAACGCGGCGGCCGGGGCAGGGAGGCGTAGAAGCTCCGAGCGGAAAAGTAAGCGGATCCGACGCGAAATAAAAAGTTCCACGAGTTCCGAAGTGCGCTGAAGTGTCGAATCCGCTCGCGGATCGGTTCGAAACGCCGTGTCATCCAAAAAGTTAATCGCTCAAGTTTGTCGTTAACATTCCACGAAGATTGGAAGCGATTTTAACTTGGGAAATCCGCTTTGCCCGACGCTCGGAAACAATATTTTTCTTCTCGCGAAAATAACGCCTCTCCGTGTACCTAGGGATTCGCGTTGGAATATTTTCTGCATTTTTTTCGGGCGACAAACATTTCGAAAACAAAATTCTTTCCTCGACTATAGAAACGCAGGTTTTATCGATAGGCCAAATATATTTTTTATAATAAAAAAAATATGTATGTGTATAATTCGATTAAAAAATTTTGATGTATATTTGAGGAATTCTGGACGAAAAATATGGCGTGTTTGATGGAGAAAATTTAAGATCGACGGGATTGAGCGCATTTCAAAAGCACACTGCATTGACAAAACACTTTGGAGCGAATCGCACGTGGGCCGTGTCCATTAACGAGCAGACGAAAAGAACTCCCATTTCCGGAGTAGTTTTAAGCGGTTCGACACACTCTTTTAGCAACAGCCTCCGCCGAACAGAATTAGACGCGGGAACGTCTCCGAGCCCGTGGCATTTATGTCTCGTATGCTCTGTTAAGTATACATGCTCGTGCGTGCCATTTGCGCATGGATGCATTTGCAAGAGTCCATTACGGAGCTGGACGAAATCAGTATGGCGCTAGAACCGATGTAATTATAGATAAAATACAATATTTGACAATGCTCAACGCGACACATCGACGTTAATAAAATTTAGAACAAATTTTTACCTAAATAATTATTGGTACCAAAAACATATTTGAGGGAGGTGAGATTACCCTTGAAGGTTGGGGGTTGGAAATTTATTTGATCGAATTAAAAATAAAATTCTGTGAAGAAATACATCGACGAGAAAATTAATATTAATGTTTGGTACAGTTGAAATTTAGAATAAATTTTTACCTAAATAATTATTGGTACCAAAAACTTATGTTTGAGGGAGGTGAGATTACCCTTGAAGGTTGGGGGTTGGAAATTTATTTGATCGAATTTAAAATAAAATTCTGTGAAGAAATACATCGACGAGAAAATTAATATTAACGTTTGGTACAGTTGAAATTTAGAATAAATTTGTACCTAAATAATTATTGGTGCCAAAAACTTGTTTGAGGGAGGTGAAATTACCCTTGAAGGTTGGGGGTTGGAAATTTATTTGATCGAATTTAAAATAAAATTCTGTGAAGAAATACGTCGACGAGAAAATTAATATTAACGTTTGGTACAGTTGAAATTTAGAACAAATTTTTACCTAAATAATTATTGGTGCCAAAAACTTGTTTGAGAGAGGTGAAATTACCCTTGAAGGTTGGGGATTGGAAATTTATTTGATCGAATTTAAAATAAAATTCTGTGAAGAAATACATCGACGAGAAAATTAATATTAATGTTTGGTACAGTTGAATCTGTGCCAAACATAAATCAATACTGACGGATGTCGAAACGGTCAGATTATTCTATATGTTATCAATGATATTGAATCGGAATGCGTTATCGCGTTCCTCGATGTAATTGGTTCCGTCAGCAGTGATTGTGAATCGTGACAATCTTGATGGAGAATGCGTACTACTACGAACGGGTCATTTGCATGACGAATGCCAGGAATTCTTAATTGAATTGTTCGATAAAGGAATAGTAGGATGAACCGCGCGAATCCAGAGCAACCGAGGCATGAATCAATGGGACGTCATGTCGATAATTAATGTCTTCAAGGTGAATAGTAATTATAAATAGTTCGATTAGTCAAGAGATTTTAAATTATATCAAGGCTAATTAATAATTACATTAACAATTTCTATTATTGCTACTACTATCGATTAATAACCAAGGTTAATTTGATCAAAGTAGTAGTAAAGTGAACAAAAATACTCGTGACACGTTCGAATCCATCACTGCTTTCATCGAACGCTGCCAAAACTCTAACTATGGACACCACCGGCCAATCCAGTATCAGAGACAAGAGTTCTCTTCGATACGATAATTGGGGGCTTCCCAAATCCATCCATTTGTTAACTATACCACAGCCCTGAAGTATGAATAGTATTCGATGTATTCACCTCGCTAAAATTACTACTCGAAAACATCCAAAATAACTATAACGAGCTGCAACCGTCACAAACTGCCATCAATACTCTCGGTGTAACCTGCACTTCAAGTTAAAAATTTCCCATTCACCCTCGTTCTGACCCTCACCTTCATCCTTTCATACTTCACTCTAACAAACCTCCAACAGCGATTCTTCCGAGTATTCCCGCCCGAAACAAACCCTGGCGCTAGCGATGGGACTAAAACGGATTGTCATACCATTTAATTACAAGTTAATCTTCAGATATGTACTATTTAATTTTGATTAAATTTGGTCACACGTGCTGAGTTCTCAAAAAGAGAACAAATTTGTTTTACAAATGTCCTGATGAGTGTAGCATTATTGGTATGTATTGTACGTAGTATTGTCCATTATATAGTACAAGAGTATGCTAAATAAGTTGACGAGTTTTTCCCGATTAAAACAAGCTCAAACACGACTGGTAAGTATAGGTTTAGGTAGGACCTGAATTAGTATTCGGTCAAAAGTGTATTGGATCAAGAGTGTATTCCGTTAAATGTGTATTCAAGAGTGTATTCGATCAAGACGTGTTCGGTCAAATGTGTATTCAAGTAAGAATGTATTCGGTTACATGTGTATTCGATTATGAGGGTATTCAGTTAAATGTGTATTCAAGTAAGCGTGTATTCGGTCACATGTGTACTTGATTAAGAGTGTATTTGGTCAAATGAGTATTCGGTCAAACATGTATTGAGTCAAATGTGCATTCAAGTAAGCATGTATTCGATCACATGTGTATCTGATCAAGAGTGTATTTGGTCAAATGTGCAATCAATCAAATGTGTATTTGGTCAAATGAGTATTCGATCAAGTGTGTATTCGGTCAAATGAGTATTCGATCAAGTGTGTATTCGGTCAAATGAGTATATGGTGAAAAGTGTATTCGGTCAAATGAGTATTTGGTCAAATGTCCAGCCCTTTTCCACTGTTACGAGGATCACCGATCCCACGGGCGCCGTAATGACCGGGGTGTCATTGGATTGGACCCATCGCTACTCGACGCATCCGCGACTCTCAGGGCGGCCGTCTAATTATAGAAACCACTCTTGCGAATGGTTCAAGCGATGCCCAGACGTGACACGGGGCACTTTCGAGGCTGTCCGGCGCTGCGAGGAAGCAGCTGCCCCAAGCCTATCGGAATCTCCTCGGTTATTGTATCAAATGCATAAATCTCGGGCTTTATTGCTGTTATATGCAAAGCAGGACGAATCCTCGGCGAACGAGCGCGGCTCCGAGAACCGCTAAGAATAATGCATTCCGTCGTAGATCGATGCGAGCTCGTCTCCGCTATGCCTGCACGCGCGCGCGAGACCGAGCCGACGCGATAGCGATCGGTGTGGACTTATTTAATTTGGGGGACCGGTTGGGCCTCCCGAGTTGTTTGCAGAACGATCGTTAACGCTGATTTATACGACCATTCATTTCCACGATGGACCACCCCTTCCCCCTCTCGCGCCTTCACACAACCCCCCCGTTCGCCGACTTCTAGCTACGTTCGCGGGGAATTACACGTGTTCGCTGTGAATGTCAAACCAGGCTTGCTAATAAGGGTTTTAAAAGATTGGTCTGCGATTCGTAAGGCAGACAAGTGTGCAAAATGGGATCCCCCGGAGTGCTGGAAGCAGCAATTCACACGAAATTCGACGCTCCGGGTAGATTGACACTTGTGTTCCAGTTTGTTTGCAATGGTTGACGCAACGGTACCCTGGCTGGAGAAACGGAACTTAGGACCGAAGGAGCTAAGTGGACAGAAAGTTTGCTCAGTCGTGAGTCTCATGGAGGTTCAGTAGAACGTCTGACCCAATACAGATCTTCCAATCTCTGGTTTGAACTGGTTTGACGGTCGATCATGCATGTAGACGCGGTCTATTAGCAGCTGGGATCAGAGCTGTTGCGTTGACAAATGAGTTGCTAGAGACAGAAATTTAAATGATCCCTCCTAGGTTGAGATCTGTCGAAGGTTTGATCAGTCAAAGGTCACTAGGGTCGCTTGGAACGTCTGGGAAAATTCGTGTTTCGCTAATGTCTCGCGTTTAAAATCCCTGTCACGGGTAAGACACACGCGCAACAGCTTCGAAGTACAAGCGAAAATTAGGTGTCACGAAGCAGCATGGGGTCGACGAGCAAGGACGATGGACGAAGGACGAGAAGGAAGGAACAGGGCCTTGGATACGTCGAAGGAACTCCACGGGGAGCACAGGGGGATAAGCAGGAATAAGATACACGATATACCGAGGCGCCCTACTTGGATAAAGAATACAGTCAGTGGCTGGTTGTAACAAATCGCCCCACCTACTTGAATTTTCTTGGCGTTCTCGGTGAAACCTCCTACTTTACGATTCGATAAATTCGGTAAACTTTTTAAAACTGACCTGCCATTGCTTTTAGAATACTCTATACTCTTAAAACGTGTAGTAGATTACGTGATAAACGTCACTGTCGGATGGCGTTATACTTTGCGATACTTGGCTTTTCACAGAAGATTGTTCGTAAACAGTATTTCAGGCCAGGGCGTTGATTACTTGAATCCGGGGTAGAAATTGTCACTTGAAACCGGGCACTACTGCAAGCTTCAATGTAGAAATAAACTCTCCTATAAACATTTCTAATACAATACATGAATGCAAACAGTGACGATGGTCACTTGAATCCGGGGTAGAAACTGTCACTTGAAACCGGGCACTACTGCAAGCTTCAATGTTGAAATAAACTCTCCTATAAACACTTCTAATACAATACATGAATGCAAACAGTGACGATGGTCACTTGAATCCGGGGTAGAAACTGTCACTTGAAACCGGGCACTACTGCAAGCTTCAATGTTGAAATAAACTCTCCTATAAACATTTCTAATACAATACATGAATGCAAACAGTGACGATGGTCACTTGAATCCGGGGTAGAAACTGTCACTTGAAAGCGGGCACTACTATAAGTTTCAACGTTGAAACAAATTTCGCTTTATCCTCAAAGAAATATATTCTGTCGAGTATTATACCTTTATACAATTTAATAGCTGAATATTAACGCGATGTATGAACGAATGAAATGCAACAAACGAAGAGGGTCGCGCAACTTTGGGCCCGCGACTGTCGCGTTTCGTCGAAGTCTGCACGCGACGGGATTAATTCGATTGCCGACGCAGCGACGAATTTATCGAAGAACGAAGGCCACGGCATCGACACGATTAATTTAATTCGACGTTTCGCGAACGCGTCGGGCCGGGCTAGCGATTTAATTACCGCGACGCAATAACTTTGCCGCGGGTAGATACGTGCCGCGAGCGTCGCGTCGATGCGTGGCTCTCGTTTTCTGATTTTTGGAACCGGCGCGACGACGTACACCAGTAAATTGGAATTCTCTTTTGAGCTTGGCCACGCGAACGTGCCCGAGCGCGAACAAAAATCGAGTCGACGCCGCGATTGGCACGATTACGTTTCGAACGATCGCTGAAAAATTGCACGATATTAATCCCCGTTTTCGAGTAAGCGAATCCGGTGAGTCCGCTTGAAAGCGGGCCAGGTGGCGATTTTGAAGTTAGGCCTCGTAAATTTCGTAAACGAACGTAAAAATTTCTCTGCCAGGAGTTCCGTAAGTTTCACAACACCGTTGCCAAGTCCTGGGAGTGCGTCATAGGTATTTTGAAATATATTGGAAGCTCGAATCCCCTTCGAGAGTAATATCCCCAAGTAGAATTTCCAGAGTCACGAGACCTTCTCGGAAAGATGTACGTGTCTTCGAACGTGGCAGAGACATTTAGCTGCCTCATCCCGTATAATGCGCCGCGGAGCCAGGGAATAACCTTTTTCCATGTATCTAGGACTTCCAGGAGGCCTGTCAGCCTATCTGTCGCACGCCAAGCTCCTCGACACGCCGCAACGTATGTAAATGACGCAAATGCGCCGTGCTGGCTGCTCTCCGCGATCGAGGCTGTGTATTACTGGCTCTTCTCTAAGTAGATTTCAGGCTGAGAGTGTTAAGCTCAGGTGCAGCTATCGATTCCCGGAAGGGACACTCGGAGTCGCGTCTCGACGCTTGAATTATAAAGTTTCGATAAAGAAAAGAATCGATTATTCTAGCTCGCTGTACATTATTCATGGAAAATTTTGAGTCTGTGTGTTTGTGATCCCCTCGTAACTCTTGCTACTTTCCTCAGATTCGGATGGAACTTTGTTCGGTTGTTCTGTATGATCCGATTGAAAGTATAGGCTACTGTACAAGCTCGATATTATCAAAAAAAATACACCATCTCTACTTCCTTTTGTTGGAAGCATTAAAACTTAAATGAAACTATTTTCGAGACATCTTCATTTTAAATATCATCGTCGGATGCAGAATATTTTTCAAACCTCGATTATCGTTCATTATTATATTTGTCGTATATTCGGGGGAATTCTAACATGGCGGCGCGTTCCACGCGAAACGCTTTAAGCCAGATTTGAATGGCGACCTATCATAAACGTTAATTTGATACTGAGCCATGGTTTAGCCCTATCAGCAGCGAACAGACGACAATAACGTTGCTTTGTAATGTTTCCCATTGTATCGGGATATCCCGGGAGAAGACGACGCGCGGTCTATTCCGATTGCAACGTTTCGCTGAAGAATTTCGTTATTATTGTTTCTGCTTCAATCAGGGAGCTTTCGTTTAGCGTTTGCTGGGAGTCGGTTGATGTTTTGAGAACTTGTACGACGGGAGTCGAAAGTTTCAATAATTAAAAAATTGTTTTTGTTAGAATTCACCGCAGAACGTACTAGATGTTTCTACCACAGTTATTGGTAACCATCGATTACTCCAGGTAATTGTTATTAAACAGCTTTTCTTTTTGAATGCAAAAGTTGACGAACCCTCTTCGAATTAAGCAAATTACGAAGTGGACAAGACGAGGTTAGGTTAATAACAGCGTACAGTGAGGTTATGTTAATAAATGCACATAGTGGACTTAGGTTAATAACAACATACAACGAAGGAACTTTGATAACAGTGTGTAGTGAAGTTACGTTAATAATAGGATATAAGCGAGGTTAAGTTAATTGCAGTATACAGGGGGTTTACCTACAGGTGGGTAATAATTTAGAATGTGATTATACATGCTAATAATGAAATAAAAATTATGAATAACGGAATTGTCCAACGATAAGTTTGCCACACCGTGGACTCGGATTTCGATCCGTTCGACACAAAGATCTCGTCTCTCGAAGCGAGTGCAACCGGTTAGGGTATTCCCAGAGTCGATTGCGCATTATTCATCTACGCGTCTTCGATTCTACGGTACACGGATACCATTCCGTAAATCCCTGTAACGCGTTCGCGACGCAGACGCCAGTCGAACGCTACGAGATAAATCGAAACGCTTTCGTGGAAGCTCGATAAGCCTCCGCGACTTGATACGTGACATCGTCCCGGCCGATTGATATTTTTTTTTCTCCCCCCCCCCCTGCCGAAAAGGGGGGCTCGCGTAGGTGCTCGCGGCGTGAAAATGGATTTAATATTTCCATTCGCGGCGCGGATCGATATAAATGCAAATTAGGGCTCGCTGGGAAACGCGATTCTTCGTCGAGCATGAAGCAGAAGAAGGAGGAAGAAGAAGAAACGTGGTCGATGAGCCGGGCCCGATTTTCAATCGGCCATGTTACGCAGACAACGGGATTATGATCGGAAATGGATTCGTCGCGACGAGTGGATTAATGGATTTTGAGAGAATGGATGCCGATGGATTTACCCTTTCCTAAGGAATAACGTCGAGTTTCGTCGATGAATAGGTACACCGGATAACTTTCATATTCTAATAGACCTCAACTTCGACGTTGATCGTTTCGTAATGGTCTCCAAGGAGGATTTGTTTAGAATTATACATCGTTAAATTTATTAACAATATTCTTGCCGAGATGATTGTTCGATCGGAGAGCCATTACCGTTTCAAACGAGCCCAAACACGACTTCCTTTGCACCACTTTCAATTTTATGTGTTACATCACGATATAGAATCCATTTTGAAAAAATGAGAGCTATGTAATATATTGTTACTGACACTGACATTGGTCACATGTATAGAATACAAAAATATTCCAAATCCTCATATAAAAAACACTATGACTTCTACGTAATAAACAAATCAAGCAACCCCCAAAAGAAGGGTCAAAACAGAGAGATAGTTGGCTGATTGGGTCTGCTATTCTGTTCCCGTTTCTGTTTCTGACCGATGGTGTTTCGTGTGTTTGTTTATTCACGCCCAGAATCTTCCACCCACGTTGCCTTTGTTTCGATCCACGAGGAACGTTTACATCGTCATATTTGGCCCTCTCGCCCCCCGTAACCACGCAACTGTGTCCTTGACAAGCATCCCGTGCCTACGAAAGCGGCAGAGACGTTTAGGTACCTCGGTCTGAAGACCCAAGAGGTCGTGGCAGCCACTCGTGCACGTTCGCGCGGGATTACACGATTATCCGCATCTGCGGATGAGGTTCAAGAACCACTCGGCCGGAATTTTAGCCCTTCCACAGTTGAATACGTCCTAATTGGTTCGCGGCGAGACATACTCCGGCTCTCCAGGCTAGAACGAGATAATTCGACGCGTGCATCCGTGCTGTCGAGTAGCTGGACGACAAGAACCGTCGATACACGATCATCGACTGGATAACGCAACAGTAATTGAATATCGAACCACATTGTGAAAATGAGTCCGAAGACTAGGGGACTTCGGGGTCTATCTTACGCCTGACTTTCGACGCTATCGAGTTTTGACGGAGTATTGCACGGTCCAAGTCAGACCAGAACAGAGGTAGCTAGTTCCTCAAAATATGGATCCACAAGTTAGATCTAAACAATGTGGACGCTTAACATAAATTCCCTGTAGCATCGAATAGTTCCAGAGTTGCAACAGCTACTAAATCCTGTCCAACTGATAGTTCTAGGTCAATAGTTGAGTTCGAATTCCGCGTCAGATTCCTCAGAAGCATTAGGGGGAGTCCCTGACTGAAGTATAGGAAGATTAACACGAGCATCTTAAACGAGGCATTGATTTGGAGGGGTTTGGAAGTCACAAGTTTGAAAACTACTAAACCGATAGTTGTCTTATGTATCCCGACAAATGGTTTGTTTTGTTATTTGTGACGTGTCGACGCTTGTAACTGAACTTTCCCATTGTCATAAGAATCTCGGAGAAGAAGCTCAATCACCATCGTCCACAGACTCCAAAGGGATCAATACTCTGCAAAAGGCTCCCCAAGGATTCCTAAACACGTTATCCTTCAGCCAACTTCCTTTGTTCAGAGAAGCCACGTGTCGGCATCCATCACCACCGTTAGGCTACCAACCAGTTAGGTTCCAATCGACCGAGCTTAGTTTAATCATTTATAATTTCATGAAACAGGGACGAGGCTCCTTATTGGTAGCACTTTAAACATTAGAAAACTTGGGACGTTCTTGGCAGTAACGAAATTACCTTCTCGTCGCAAAAACTTTAAAATAGAGACGCCAGAACCACGGAGACCCTCGTCCATGAAGCGAAGCCGCAATATTCCGCGAAAGAATTGCGGGGGATGACGCGTTATCAAGATTTATCTGGGCCCCTTTGTCGCGTGGTTAATAACAACGCTGCGAACAGTGGCGCAACAATTTGCGGCGAAAATGGCCGGCAATGTAGACGATCGTGAGGGGGCGTAGAAGGAGAGCCAGATGACACTCGAGGGAACTACTAAAGTGTTTTCGTGACACGAGATTTTCGGCGAACGGAGAAAAGAGGAACAGAAATCCCTGCGGTTACATGTCCTACAGGCTGCTTCATAAAAAAGTTCGTGACTTACCGAACATAAAGAAACGAAGTCTCCACTATTCCCCGCTAAAATACGCGTTGTTTGTATTTTGAAACATTAACATCTTCCAATCCGTTTAGAAGTTACGATTTTTTAAACATTTGCATGATATTTCAGGGGAATCGGAATGTCACGGTCAGACATTGTATTTTCGGTAAAGAATTTTTTTCTCGAAAGTGTGTAGGAATTCGGGGGTATCTGTGTTCACCAAAAATTATTGTAATTGACCCCTGCGACCGAAAATAATTTTTTTAGGACGATTTGAAATTTTTTTTTTCACCGAAAAATTTAGGCATCTGCCTCCCGTTGATTTTGTTTTATTGATAGTAAATATTTTATAAAGTTCAATAATAATGTATCGATGTTGATCTTAGTAATGTTGAGTATTAAATATAATAAAAAACATTGTGTATTATAAAAATAAAAATTGCTTTCGAATTTTTGAGAGGCAGAGCCACGTGTTGTGAAAAACCCAGTATATGTGCACGCACACACGTAAGCTGATACACGTTGACAACGCAACCCGAGTCCCAACGAAGCACGTACGATTCATGGGGTTGCTTACGAGCTCCCTGACCAAAATTCATCCGCCCACGCAACCCTTCCCGGCTCTCCCCAGACGACTATTCGCTGTCGAACGACCAAAAGATATTTATCGCCGGGACGCTGGAATCACGAGCGAGAGGCGCGTGTAAAAATAATGTCCAATTATTCTTCCTCCAGCATCGGACACTAATGTTGTTTTCATGGTGTCGAGAGGTCGAAGGGGAACACTTAGTATGTAGGCCAGCCGGCGGTGTGCATAAGTGTAACTCGAGATTAACAAAACACTGGATATATCTGTGTTTTCGTTTGGCTCGACCCTCGGTTTTAATGGTATTTTTTTAACGACGAATGAATTCAAAAGAAAGTTCTCCTTTTTTAATTCTCGAACTTCTGAAGAAGCGATTTATAAAGAGATCTACGTCAAAAAATGCTTAAAGAAAATGATTGTTTCGGTAAAAATATCCTTGTGGCATTGAAATGTCTGACTCGTTATTTTACGTACAAGATCGTATTATTTCTGGTACGTAATAAACAGTAAATGTTAATAGACCAAGATGTTGGTGAGCCACAAAAATTTTAAGAATAATTGAAAGAAATGCAATATGAAAGGGAGAAAAACGCGGTAAATAGAAAATGAATTTATAATCTGACTTAACTCATCGCGGGGGGTGAATTGTTTTTAATTCGAGTAAACTCGTTCCCGTGAAAATTAAGAAACGGGACTTTTTTCGGCGTTAAAACCCCCATTCGAGTACCACGCATTTACCGCGAGAAAATAATCCGCGGTCTGTATTAAAATGGTTCGGTATAATTAATCCGGTCCCTCGTGGACCGTTTTCACCCCCTCTGCGACGTTAAAAATACTTCCATCCCCCTCGACGCTGGCGACGGCTCATATTTGACCCGTGGTATGACAGCTTGTCGAGACGGGTTTTTAACGCAGAAAAAGCTAATTTGACATAGTTGGAGGGTCCTCTCCGCGCCTGGGTCACGTTTTATTAAAATGGCGAGGCCGACGAATGCGTTTAAAAACGTATGAAAATGCTGCAATCGTCATTCAAACTGAACTTACGAGGAAATTGCCGTGAAACTTGCGAATTCCTGTAGACTTTACTTTCCCTTGCCCCAAGAAAACCATTTTTCCACGCAAAATACTTTTTAGGACGATTTTTGGGGTAAAATTATTAAGTAAATTTTGACATCTACAAAACAGTGTTCATATTCGTCACTATTTACAAATCGAGGACTAAGTTATTTTCTTTTTGTAAAATTAATTTTATTAAAAGATCTCTGTAAATAATAGGTTACGAAAAAATTGTTTTGAAACAGCAAACATTTGTGAAACGCGATTAATGAAATTCATTTCAATCGTTTTCTATATTAAATATAGTTTGATAATAATTGGTTCATAATTTGTACGTTGTTTCGGAAATATTCCGACGAATGGCCCACTTTTTGCAGGCTGCAATTATCAACAATATCGATTCGCGGGTGGACGAAGTTCAGCTCGGTCTAACGAGCACCAGCGATCGAATTCGCAATTAGTCGCGGCGGTCAAAAAGGTGCAATTTCAAAGTTGCAGTTAGCGGACCAGGTGTTACACGACCAGCAGTATTTTCAGGTCGCGGTAACAAATGGCACCTGACTGAGCCCGCAATTAGTCGCGAGGGATTCATTTAGAGTTCGACTTACACCGTCCAGTGGGAATTCGTATTTAAAGACACGTGTTCCCGTAATCGAGTGCCCCAATTTTTTCCAGTCATTTTTGATCGACCTGACATTTCTCAAAATTTATTCCCCGCACAATGTCGATTAACGCAAGAAAAATAATTATTCGTTGACGATAATTTAGATTAAAACATCTATATTGTATACAACTTCGATAATTTCAAAGAAAATTGGAGCTAAAATTCCATGCGTTTATCGAGGTTTTTGTAGAATTATTCAAATTTTCGCGCCATCATTAACAGTTGCGTTTTTGGAGGTTTTCCAACAGTTGCAGGAGGTTGCATTTATCAAAAATTTAATACAATCTTCAATTTATCCAAGTTCTCCATGTATTCTTTAAAGTTGCAAGTATCGAGGTTTTAATATACCCATCAAAATTGCATTAATCGAGGTACTACAGTGCGTAATACATATTAATTTCTCTAACGCCAACTTCATAGCTATTTCTACGTTATTAACACCTATTAATCAATCTCAGAACTACTGTAATACACATTTAACTCTACGAATCATTAGTACGTCGCCCCAAGCACATGCAAGAAGAAAATGTTCAACGTAATTCACCCTTTCAGGCAAACGATACGCGTAACACCACACTCCTCGCAGATTATATTAATATAATCATCTTCCAAAAGCGACGCTCTCAGCGTCTACGAGCAGAGAAATAGACCTACCGTAAGCTTGTAAACGGATTTACGCTGATAACGCGGTCCAAGTAGATGGATAAGGCTTAGAATGTTGGCATTCGCCAGGCGTTCGGGATCGAAATTGGCAATAGAACGTGTTCGGAGTACAAGAACGGAATTCGGGGAAAAACGGGTAGCCTAGACATTAGCAACGCGGGGGGAGGGGGCAGAAGGAAGGATGAACGAACGAGCACGTTCTTCGGGGGATGAAAAGATGATGTATAAAATATTGCGGAAATTCTCCTTCTATTCAATCTGCTTTGGATTTAATCGCACGTCGTAGATATAAATGCTTCTTTAGATGATGCGATTGTTTAACCCCCTCGATCGAAACAATATTCCCCGCGTGGCATAAGTTGTTTGAAATACAATGAATCTAAAGATTGTAACATTTACAATATTTATTGAGAAATGACACACGGTAGGCGTGGTTAAATTGTGCAGTGGGAGTGGTCAAACTATATAGTGGGCGTGGTCAAACAGTTAGGATAAACTTCTAGCGACAGTCGATGACCAAACTCTTTTACTTTAGCTATAATTTTTGGACATAGATGGTATCACAAGGTATGGTCATATGAGATAGTGGGCGTGGTCAAACCTTAATAGGCGTGGTGAAACCGTATAATGGGCGTGGCTAAAGAATATATTGAGAATAGTTTCACCTGTAATTTCGAGTTCCCAAAGCAGGATTGCTAGCAATCACAGCCTATAAGTTTCATATTGCGGTTGTTTAATAATTTTCAACCATTGTAGCAGGTTCCAAGCCACTTATTCGGAGCAAGGATTGCCGAGTGAACTCATTTCAATTTCCAGTTATTCGAACGAACCGGCTGAAGACCGCGTATCAAAAGGTATATGAAATTTCAAACGGTCGCCAAAGGAAATCTCGATGAAAGGTTCTCTGCAGTTAACCAGCGTTTAGCGAGTGTACTGCGTATGAAGTAAACACAGTGAGCGGTAAAAACGTTCCCCCATATCCGCGAAGGGGGAGAATTTCAAAAGGAAAGGTAAACCAAAGAGGTTTCACGGAGTTGGCTCGATAGCGGTTCCACAGTAGTAATTACCAGTTCTCCGGTAACAAGTAACTCCGGAACGGTACTGTAATTTCCCAGGAAAAGGACTTCAAGAGTCGCGATGCATCTGTCTTCCACCTTGCAACTGCATTAACTTCGCCTGAACCGTTTGAATTTTAAGAGGCTCGATCTTGAATTCCTCGACAATTTTGATCGATTGCACGCAGATCGGGGAAAATGATTCTTAAACCCTCTCTTCGAGAACTGGACGAATCGATTTGGGTCAACAACTTTTTCCAGTAACTAAGCCCATCGATATGCACGTTTTTTATTCGATACTATAAAATTCTGGGACTAAAGAAAAATGTAAATAAATCGATTTGAAAACACACTTCGTTTTCACGGTAAAAAGCCTTGATATTGGCTCCTGATCGATGCAGACTGCGTGGAACTAAACTCAACATCCCTGTTCGCCGTCACGTATTACCAACTTGTTATTCCAAACAGGATTCGTCTTTAGAGGACAAGTCCCTGTCTCGTCCCAAAGCCCGGTAGACCAAGCTGACCCATCGCAGTATGAATGCTAATAGTCCGACGAAACTGGTCCAATTCTATCGCGATGCTTACGGACCGAGCTTGTAGACAATAGAGCTAACCTGGCTAACTATAGCAGCAATAGAGCAGCACAGGAACCACCGTATAGCAAGAACCTCGTGTGGTTTGCGGCGATCCGGCTACGCGAATGGTGAACCGTACGCCTCTTAAACTCGCGTGAGAAAGATCACAAGGTGGTGTCGGTCGAGACCGGTTTCGGTCGCAGATCTTGTGCCCACAGACCCATTTTCGTGTGCTACGTGATCACATTTCAGGTACCGGCGCGCAACGCTGATCAATCTCGATTGATCAAGCCCTTTTGACTCGCTGATGAAGGATTAAACGTAAACTTTCAGCCTGTGCTTTGAGGGAAGATTATGTCTCTAATTGGAGAGGCGATTTGTTGCAAAAGAAGACTATTCTAACCTCTGAAATACTATAGAAAAGATTAGAAGCGATTGCAACGTATAAAATTAAGAATATGTGTGTTTGTGATTTCCCTATAATCATTGATATCTTTGCCCGATTCGCGTGAAATTTCGTGTAGTTGTTCTTCGTATTCTAATGGAGAGTATAGACTGATTAATTTTTTTAGAATCCCAACTTTCCAATCAGTTGTTAACTAGAATCAAAAATCATCTGTGCTGTAGGATAACGAGAAGAAACGGACGATAGTGGAAATGTTGTGCGTCGTACAATTTCCAGGGCATTAGCATCGTATCCCCAACCCTCATTAATAACAATGGTTGCCTTGAAAAGAAACTCCTTGGGCAGAAATTACGTTGTGTGTCCGCGTTCACGACACTCGGTACCTGTTGTGTGTACCCACGTGCGGAATAGATGTACACGGACGCGTATTCGCACGCGCAATTTGCAGTAACTCCGCAAAGCCGGCCATATATATGCGAGCAAACCGCATTTACATACGTGTAGCCGGTGTTCACGCGGCCAATTGCGCACGTGTACGCTTACATAATAACCATGTACGGAAATCTCCTTCCGTTATTACCGGGGAACCGACCTGCCTCGTTTTAAGGCGGCTACCAGCCTTGGAAAGCTATCCCTCTTACAAATTTGGAGCCAGTTTTTATGCACAGTTCATGCAGAAACGGGACGGTTCGAAGCTATAGCTGAGTAAAAGTGTCTTGTGTCTTAAAGGGACTTCAACAGAATTTGCTACTAGACTCTTAAGAATTGAGGATGCAAGAATTGCAGTTGGTATATGGATTGAACTATATCCAAGATCAAATCCCAATTGCTATAGATCAAGAACCAATTCATGAGGGATCCATTGAAGGATTCAGATTCCAGGAAATCACCTACGAGAACCCCCAGAAAAATTCCTCCATTCTGTTAATATTTTAAGATCGTGTAGATCCCACAACCGTTTAGGAACGCCTCTTAACAGGCCTGGCACATACATGGGGGACAGAGAGTGCGTGGAACAACAGTTCCAACAACGGAAGGAAGTGTCGCAAAGTTGCAGGCAATCCCAGACTTAACCTCAACTGCGTACGCGTACACGCGAGGGAACTACACACTCTTCCAAGGTTTGCATATTCCAAAGTGCAGCCTCTCTACGGCCTGTTCTTCCTTACGAGCGGCAGTTAGAGAAAATTTCAGTCGGTTTACGAGCTAAGCAGTTACGCGAACGCGAACGGAGTGCCACGGAAGATGCTCGGTTAGGCCGAGAAGCGCGGTGAATTTGCTCTAGCGAGCGAAAGTTGTATCGCGAGAATTAAAGAAAAAGTTGTTAGGCACTGAAAACGTTTCGGGCTACTTTCCGGTGATTTGTCCGCGTACGGTCGATTTGCAGTTGCAAGTATTGTATGCAAATGCCGGTTCCTGGTACCGGTTCGCGTTGGTTTGCTCTGTGCTGGATTAGGATATCGATAGAATTGGAGCCGTGATAACAAGGGTGATTTTATAGCGACAGGGGTCTTACAGCGACCATAAATTTATAGCGGTGGGGAAACGATAGGAACGGTAGTTTTATAGCAACGCTAATCCTATAGCAATAGTGATCTTATAAACATGGGGGTTTTATAACGATAGTGACGCTATAGCGTTGGTCAGTTCGGTGCAATGGTAATCCTATACCTAGATTTTACAGTAACATTGATAGTATACTAACTGGTGGTATTGATTTTATACCGATATCCTATAGTAGTCTAATGTTACTAGAGTTCACTTATTCTTACATAACGAAGTGAAATATAGGACTGTGATCTCAATTATAACACAGTCTTATCAATTATAGCGCGATCACCTAAACTATAGCACAATGATGTCGACTATAATGAAGTTTAAAAGAACGATCAAATACGAATAAACTGTATGCCAGGTCTCGTTTCGCAATAGCAATATGTCGTTACATTTTATCAATCCGGAACGATCCGATACAGTATGGAACCGAATAAAACTGAGCCACGAGACACAATCCTTTGCACAGGCCATATCAAGATGACCGGGATCTTTCTTCGCTCATTAATATTTATTCCAAAGATATTGTAAAAGCACGACGGAACCGTATCAACGATTCCACGTCTGCCATTCACCAAGGGCGTTTCTGTTTCGCCAAACCACAGCCCTTTGCGAGCGCTCCGGATCTGATAAGAACGAATGAATATTCACTCCCGATGCCAGGTTTCTCGTACGTGCGCTATCTCGCTGGCGTCATCACAGCAGCCGCAAACAACGGTGTCAAAAGGGACCTTTGAGTCCGCTTGTACAATGCGAAGAAAGCACGAACAGATGCTCGTCACGATGCCGAAGGTGCGACTCGTAATTAACCAGAAGCTCGACCGGATGTTGATTAAGCTGGCCCTCGCGAAACTTGCCGCTATGCTCGCACGGGGAAACCTCTTTGCTACATCAGTCATTTCTCTGTTCCGTGTCTTTCACCTTTCCCTTCAATCGCGAATGCTAATGGGACACTGGAAAATTACCTGGGCCATTAATTAAACTCGGTCACCTGAGTCGATGGGGACCTCTCAAGATCGGATTTTAGCGACAATTCTCACTTTTGGGGGGAGGCTCCCGTTGCGTGCTATTGAATTTTAGATTTCTGGCTCTGTGCAGTAATGCCCGCTTTCAAGTAACTAAATTGGACTTGCCAGTTTGCTTGAAAGCGGGGCAGATGACGGTCACTATCTCCAAGATAGGATTTTCGTCACATTTAGAGAGATGTGGTTTGCAAGAGAACCATTTCTGACCGAGTATAGTAATGCCCGCTTTCAAGTGACTAGATTGGGTCCACTGATTTGCTTGAAAGCGGGGTAGATAGCGATTATTGCCTCCAATCGAGGGCACGAAAAATGAGAGGCTCCAAGATAGAATTTCTGTCACATTCAGAGAGATGTCGTTTGCAAGAGGACTATTTCTGACCAGAATATGGTAATGCCCGCTTTCAAGTGACTGAACCCATCACGAATTCTCAGAAAGACGCTGAAGGAATAAACCGCTACCTACATCATCGATGTACAATTCCTCGGAACCCCATTAACCCATCCATCCTACCGAACGTTGGAACGGTCGCAGCAAATTTTCAATTTCAATTTCATAATCTCCCAGCAATCTTGTCGAGCCCCGTCGTTCGATCGCGACGAATCCCGCGGACCAACCGAGCAAAACAAACGCGTTTAATTTCCTCCTATCAATTGCAAATTAAAAGGCGTCCCCGGGCAGGCCGCGGCGTTGTTTCGTGCTCACGGAAGGAGTTCCGGCTTCGTCCTCTTTTCTTTTCCCTCCCCCCCCCCTCTCTCTCTGTATCCCTTTCCCCGCCCGCCTCCGGGTGTCTCCTTCCGCAATTACAGCGAAGGCGGCGGTGCTTAAAAGTCGATTACCTTTCGTCGGGACAGGGAGAAAACGATTTCTGTAACGTGCTTGCAGCCTGGAAAGCGTTCCGCGAGACGCAGACGCGAAGAGGGAGTCCTTAGAGATGGATTCTGTGCTCGACGTACAAGATGTAATCTCGAAAGAGACGAGGAAGCGAAGCAGACGAGAGAAGGGAAGAGATTATGCCCGATCCCTTCGAGCAATCTTGTTAGCGCTAACCCGATGCTCGGCCAAAGGAAAAGACAACCTCGCGGGCTGAGGGATTACAATGTTGTCCTAGCGTGGCTTTGTGCAACACGGTGTTGACCCCTGTCTTGTAATGGTAACGAGTCGATGTGGTTCCAGCCCGATCGGACATTAATTGCGTCGTCATTTTGGGACACGGAGTAGACGGCGTTCTGGCCAAGATAGTCGGACTAATGATCAAAATGGTCAATTAGACGCTGGTTAGGAGTGTAGGGTGCTCAGACACCCTGTGTCTTAGGCTACGTAGAACCTTGTCTCTATTCTGATAATTATGGAGGGTACAAATTGTACGATAGACAAGGGTTTTATACACCTCTAACGCATTCACTGTGATGTGGAAACGCGGGGAACCTCTGAGAGGATACAAAGTTTCTTTAGGGTAGCATCCATTAGCGATTCTGTTTTGTGCCATGAATTGTAAGATAAAGCGTAACCGCTGGTACTTAATTAATGCGTGGAAACATTTTCTGGGATCCCAGGAAACTGGTGACTCCTCTTTTCGATTCTAGGTCCAGGCATCTGTAATCATTCATGGACCCTGTGGTGTATAATAAACGATAGCTTAAAGGATGGCGAGGAGTAGAGTATGGTCTTCTATCCAGGCCTAGGACTATGCTCTTCTGTCCAAAATAAATTAAACAGAGGCTAGAGATGAAAATGGCCAATTAGGCACTGATACCTCTGTTGGGAGTATGACTACTCAGACACTCTAAGTCTTAGGGCTTTGTCTCCATTCTGATAATTATGCAGGGTACAAATGTGTCCATTGAGATGTGGAATATCAGTGCTTCTCAGAGAGTACAAAGTTTCTTCAGGATAGCATCCCCCATCAGTCATTCTGTTTTATACCAAGAATTGTACCATAACACTGGTCCACATCCATGCAAACGTAGAGATTCCAGAAAATTTGCAGTCGCTCTTATTGAACCCAGTTCCAGGTATGATACATTCCCTCCATTATCCCTCCTCCAACCCTCGTGGATCCTGAGGGACATACATGCTTCTCGTCCTGGGATGGCGACCTAACGACGGCAAGAAACAGGCTACCTTCTTCCGTCCAAGGCAAGCACTAGACGATGTTTTTCCATCCCAAATAGATGAGCCAGCCTAATGGTGTGTCTTGATAGAGTTGGCTAATCAGACGCTGATGCTCCTGTCGGGCTGCTCTATATCTTAACTCAGTATACTGATAATGTGCCAGCAATAATGAGAATCCACTGTGTTAAAATACTTCTTATCCATTACCTCGATTATTGCAACAATCGAGGTTCTACTACACTATTTTTTAAACTTGCTTAGTAGAAAATCTCGTCTCCTAGATGGTAATTATTACCCGATAACCAAAGTTTCGTTAAGAGCAACGAAATTGTCTCCCGGCGTCTGTATCAAGGAGACCGTTCGCTCGTTTCACGCGCGAATATTTGAAATTCCAAGAGAATTCCATCGCGAGCACGCTTTTCGCGGGGCCCACTTATTTATCTCCGGCTCGACAAACCGACGAACGTCGAGCCTGGCTGCGAGGAGGACGGTACGAGACGCGTCCGCGGCGCGAATAAAAATACGACGCGTGGAATCTAATTAGGGGAAGCACGCGACGGAATAAAAGCTAAGAACACGCCACGCGATTTACAACGGTCCCGGCTGGTACTATCTTGGACGTCGGAGGCGAACGGCGACCGGCCAAATGATTTACAGCGCGGCTCGGTTTTCTGGTTATCTTGTTGCGCGACGTGTAATACGGTAACGAGACATCGTGTTACCCGATGCGCGACATCGGTCAATTCGCGTGTGCGCCGGCTAATAATCTGTCGTTTCGTACGCGATACCATCGACGCGCGCATCCCGTGACAGGGAACGATTTTAATTGATCGAGCTCTCGTGCAAATAGTAAATCGGTTCCAGGAGAAAAAGTCGACGGCTAGTTCTTCTACATCGTTCAAATATTTTTGGCGTAGAGCTATTCAATTTTAATATTTTTCAACTTTTTATTAAACAATTGCATTATTTCTGTGGGGCCCAACAGATGCAAATGGTAAATAAATAAGTTCATATTTTTACTTAATAGAATTAATGAAATGGGAGCCTTGGAGAGGATTGTTTCAACCTCTAAATATAGTAATTTGTATCCTATTTTAATAGTTCTTATATTTTTGAATTTTAAGTGCATTTAAATATCCCAGAAATGTCCATCTATTAGTTACTACTAATTTAGTTTTTGATATGGTATACAATATTTAACACTAAACCTACCGCGACCGGTCAAATGACCGGTTGAACGATTTATGTTTTTTTGTAAAAAAACTGGACATTTGGTACCAAATTCTGGTTAGCTTCCTATATAAATAGGAAATATATGTATAGTAAAGACGAGAGGAGAGAATTTACAGTTCCCACTGTCTTAGAGCAGTCTAACAATGTGTATTGAAAATACTAAAACTTTAGACGCGTGCAGTTCCGAAACTCCTACAATTTTATTCAAAATTAAACCACTGTTGGAAGCGGTAAACCCTCCTCTTTAAAATGGCTTTTGATTTTTGTCGATCCGACTTTCCGTTTTCGAGATATCATAATTTATGTAAAAGATAATTTTTAAAATTCCGCTCTCGGCCTTAGAAAAGGCTATCGACGCGCATTAAAAATACTAAAAACTTTAGACGCGTGCAGTTCCGAAACTACTAGTGTTTTATTAATAATTGAACCACTGTTAGAAGCGGTAAAGCCTCCCCTTTAAAATGGCTTTTGGTTTTTGTCGATCCGACTTTCCGTTTCAGAGATATCATCGTGTAAAGACAATCGTAATTTTTAAGATTCCGCTACGTCTGACTCTCCGCCTTACGAAAGCCTATTGACGCGCATTAAAAATACTAAAAACTTTAGACGCGTGCAGTTCCGAAACTACTAGTGTTTTATTAATAATTGAACCACTTTTAGAAGCGGTAAAGCCTCCCCTTTAAAATGGCTTTTGGTTTTTGTCGATCCGACTTTCCGTTTCGGAGATATCATCGTGTAAAGACAATCGTAATTTTTAAAATTCCGCTACGTCCGACTCTCCGCCGTACGAAAGCCTATTAACGCGTATTAAAAATACTAAAAACTTTAGACGCGTGCAGTTCCGAAACTACTAGTGTTTCATTAATTATTGAGGCATTGTTAGAAGCGGCAAAGCCTCCCCTTTAAAATGGCTTTTGGTTTTTGTCGATCCGACTTTCCGTTTTCGAGATATCGTAATTTATGTAAAAGGTAATTTTTATAATTCGACTATCACTGTCTTCGTCTAGCGGAGTCGGACCTCCTTGTCGCACGTGCTTGGTGCTGACCTGCCCCGCGTACGTGACTGCCGTGACCTAGTTTCGGGCGTAGTATTTCCAAGAATTTACTACGCACTGTTTACTATTGTTACGCGCGCGTTATCAATGACTCGCGCGCGCACTACGAAACGTAAACAAATCCTATCTCCGAAACTAGCCATCGCATCGACTTGAAACTAAAATCGCTATATCTCCGGAACTAATGAAGCTATCGACTCGTACAAACGCTCATTTTAAAGGGCATTTTATCCTCTACCTAATGATCATATCACTTACTATAATTTTTGCTATCTTCTATGTTTATTTTGACATTTACTTTGACGCTACATACCCAAAGAAGTTTCAGCAATTTCTACTGATCGTACGACTAGTGTACGATAAAACTGGACCATAAATTGTTTATTTCATTGAAAATTAATTTAAATACAGGATGTTTGCGTAATTACTAGGCAGCACTTTTTCTTAAATAGTTCTTTTCTCTAGAACTAACTACGGTATCGACTTGGAACAAAATTCGTTTTCAAGGGTGTTTTATCTTCTTTCCGAGGAATATTAAAAAATTTTTTCACATAAAAGAAAAGAACATCTTACGAATAAACATCAAAACACAAGTTTCTATACATGTAATGTAAAAATTAGAAGTATGTTGCCTAGTAAAAGAGAAAAAAAAAGATTGGTCATTTGACCGGTCATGGTAGGAATTAGTGTTAAATAATAGTCGACTTGGTATTTGTCTGGATACTATAGTTATTTATTTATGAAGAAAATTGAATTTGGAATTTATTTATTTACTCTTGGCTACCACCCTTGTTCGTTACTAATATAGAGTGAGTAATAATACGGTAAAAATTTTTGTATTTTCTTGGAGTTTTGAATTTTTTAACTGGACGAGATAGTAGCTGTTAGCAATTAAATAAATATCTATCCTGAATCGTGACTCGAAACAAATTTACCCGGGCTGAAATTGAGAGAGGCGTGTCTCCAGCGCGAAACCGGAGACGAGAACGTAACCTGAATTTGCAAAGAGCCAGATCGATGGCAGAGTCAACACTTAATCCTGCGGCTTAAAGTCGAGGGATCCTGAAGTGCTTTGACAGCGCGAGGAAAGCGTAAGGCGATAGCAGATCGTAATAACATTCTCGAATATCGTCTCTTAAAAACACGATATACCTTGAAAATTATATATCGGACCGAGAGTGAAAATAGAAGTAATTACAGGTGTCGTGTTTCAGTCTAATGTAAAATATAAAACGAACGACTGTTTTGGTACAAAGAGGAGAGAAGAAGGGGAAAAAAATGGCGACTAAAGCAGCGTACTTTAGCCAGGCTTATTGTTTCAATTTCCAGTAATCACACCCTATGCAAATGGAGGCTTACCCCAAGCATTAGCGGGCCAAAAGTTTGCGCAAATTTCACATCGTTACCACGGCAACCGCGAAACTGAATTAACGCCATTGTGAGCGTCTACCTTCAACATTACATCACCGAAAGTTTGCACAAATTTCACGTCGTTACTACGGCAACCGCAAAACTGAATTAACGCCACACCGGTCTAACCTTAACATTGCTCCGCCGACAGTTTTACAAATTTGATATCGTTACTGTAATAACTACGCGATTGAATTAACATCACTCCGGAAACGAAGGTATTGGATCCCCGGAACTTCCTAGGAATTCCGCGTAAACCACGAAACGAAGTTAACGCTAGGGAAACTGTGGGTCTTCGGACCAACTTTGTATCTCAAATCACATAAACTCCCAAGTTTCACCCTCCTGAATTTTTTTTAAATCTCTTCCGAACTCCAAAAATTCTGAAATTTTGAACACCCTGTGTACTATGTAACGACCATATTTATTCAATGAAAAGTTTAAAATACCAAACACTCGTAGCCGTTTTTTCTACGTCCAAAAAATCGCTCGAAAGTCCTATTTTTTCCTGGTATTGTAGTAATAAGACAATCACGAGCTTTTTAGATACCCAGTAGCGAGAGATCCAGACGCAATTTCGCCTCTATCTCTTAATGGACCTTCGATATTCGGGCGCAGCCGGTATCACGGCTGACCGAGTGGCCGATAAATCTTTTAATAATGTGAAAATTAGAAGGGCATGAATGTATAACGGGCCGGTAATGTCGGTGCGGCTGGAATTTTCGTCGTGGAACGAGATTCTCTTTCTCTCTCTCGCAACTTTCAGCCTGCAGCGTGGTTCGAGCGTCGTTGTAACACATCGATTTTCCATTCTGGCAAAATGTCCGCGAACGGTAATTTTCTTAAGATGACTCGTAGCCACATTCTACTCCCCCTCCTTCGAACGACCGGGAGGCTGATACTGTGCTTACATAGAATCTCGACGACACAGGGTGTCGTATCGATTCGGTACCGGTGCCTATAAACATTAAAGATTCTTCACGTTATATTCTTCCCTTAGGATCGAACGATACCGAATATACGGTACGATTCTATTATAATAACCGAATTCCGTCGGATGTATCCGAATTTATTCTCGTGGTGAAATCGAGTCGAGAAAATGTGGCTCTAATATCCTTGCGAAGTCGAAAATCTCGAATATAAATCAGAATCTCGAATGTAAATCGAAATCTCAGATTCAAAATCTCGGATGTACCTAAAAATCTCGGGTCTTCAGAGAATTTCGGTTCATTCGAGGATCTCGAATATGCACCATGTTCTATGAAATAAGATTCTATAATTCTCGAGATAAGAATCTCGATTCTTTCGAGAAATTGCAACAAAAAGAACAAAGTAGGAGAACATCGAACGAATAGGAGAAAGCAGGAGTCAAGATTAAATACTGGTAAAAGTTAAAGAAAACCTACTTACTATTCTCGCTATGGTTCGAAGTCGGCGAAGAAAATATAGGATAGGGTCGCGAGGAACTCCGCGATCGTACGATATTATTTTTGCTCTTAAATTTAATCGAGAAATGGAAGAAAAGGAAAGCCACGAAACAGACTCCATTCGATTTCTAACGATCCACCTTCGCGGAGGAAGAAAGTTACCGGAACGACCGCGCGGATTCGACGAGATCTGACATCCAATTTTCGTCCGAATTGATATTCAAGGCACAGCCGACTCACAGGTAATTACCTGAGCTTCCTTTGTGCATAAATCCCCCGTCGGTCAAGCCGCTTTGCCTAGCCAGAATCAAACGTATGCCGTAGAGAATTCAATTTGCCACATCAATCTGCAGTTAAGCTTAAAGTGCTCATTATTATCTTTCGCCAGGACCATAAAGCACGCGCAATTATAGTAACAATGTGGTTTGTTAATGGCATTCGGACGCGTAAATGAAGGACGTTTCAGCCCTATGTTATCTCGCCACGTGACACATACACGATGTCGTTAATATTGCCATTTCTACTCGGCAAATTTCAATTTGCTTCTTCGTTCGTGTCGCAGAAAGTGTAATTGCAATTGACGTCCATAATATAAAATTATTATTCGCATTGCCGCTACGCGTCATAGCAGGGAACTATAATTACGTGCAAACTAGGTACAGAGCTTTTAAAAAATAAAAACATAAAAGTAATGCTATTTAGGAATTCCTCGTGTAACCCCGAATAAAAAATGTACGATGAATTTTTGGCGTACAGGGCTTCGTTTCCGAGAAAAAATCATTTCTATAAAATCTCCCCCGCCTAATCTAGTCAACCAATAAGAACACGAGAGCCACTGGCATCTTTGTTGTCGTTTTACTTCCAAACGAAGGCTCGTACGAAAAAAATTCTTTCTATGTTTTCGACTTGTTTTTACACAAGGAATCCCCTGGTTACCTTCTTCACCTTCTTTACCTTGTCAGATTTTTAACGTAGAATATTAATGAAATTTTTCTCGAATTTTGCATCCACGTTCAGTCAATAACTGCGCAACGCTCGACTTCGCGAAGATGTTTACCAGCTTTTAACGCGGTTGCTTAATTAGTCTGGCTCCTTTTGTCCGTCGAATCGCATTATTCGCAGCAGTTCGTGTATTTAATCGCAGTCGTCTAGATTTTTCCCGCTGGCATCGCGTTTTCTCCAGAATACAAGGCTCCGGTTCCTGGCCGTATCGAACTCCTTTTTCGCTCTCTTTCCCTCCCATACCACCCCCAATCCGAGACAAGAATCCGTGATAATTGCGTTTTTTTTTTTCGAGGTCCGTTGTCGCGCGAAACACGCCGTTTTCCACGAAATTTCTCATTTTTTCGTCGCTTAATAACCGCGCCGCGACTCGTTTAATATTCTGCAATTACGAAAACGAAATTATTTCCCCGAACCCCGTAACAAGCCTGATTCCCTGTGTTTCGTAACGAGACCCACCAACGAAGAATATTTTAACGAGGCTCCTACGATCTGCCTCGGTTCGAGTGTTCGTGCGATTCGTTTACGACGAGTATGAACTCGAGCGTATGCATTATTCAACGTGGTTTAATAAAAGTGAATGTTCGAGGATGTGTGCGAGGGATTTCTGTTACCTGAAAATTCTAATCCCCACTTTGGCTTCAGTGGCACGATTTTCGAGGGCCGCCATACTTGTTCGCTGCCATTAAACAACCTAACCTAAATCGAAATCGAATAAAAAACATCACTCGTCCAACAACCTAACTTGAGCGATATTTGATATTATAAATTCCAGTTATAGGGTGATCTAACCTAACTTTGAGGAACTAAAATAAAAAATGGCGATCCAGAGCAGTCTAACTAAACCTAAAAATATCGTATAGAGCAGAGGAAGTTGCTTCAACTGATTTTCACAGATCCGAAGGCGTAAGATTCGAATATAATCGTAAAATAAATAAAAAAATAAAATACAAGAGCCAAGGAAGTTGTTTCTTTTAATTGCTGGACGTTCAACGTTGGTAAATTCCGATTTAAAAATACCAATAGAGAGTTTTAATCAACGAAGGCAGAAAATAGCGACGGAAATCAATAATCGCCGGGATTCAGGAGGCGCGGAAAAATTGTTAACCGATAAAGTCGTCATTTGGAGGTACGAGATAGGCTTCCTGATCGTCAAATGAACGCAGTTACTGTGAACTCGTATCAGCTTCGGCAGTCACGTCTTCCGGGCATCAGAAATTTCATCGAGCAGCGTAAACGACAGTTTAATCATCCGAGCACCGTCTACGGGATATTTCTCATCGTCGAAGAGGGGGGGATGGGGGGTGGTACGGTTTTTACGGGCTCTAGGAAGCAACGCGCGCATCTGCCACGCGGAAGCTCATGCATCAGCCGCTCGAACTCATGATTTCCCCATTAGAATGCCGTTCGTCGTGTCAACGCGCGTCGAGATAGATATTTCATGGAGAACAGAGCAAGCAGATGCTTCACGAATGTCGAGGGGAGAAAAAGAGAATGGAGTCCGTGGCGCCGGGCGATATCTTCTTTTCGACAAAAACAGCCTTTTTTCATCATCATCGAGCTTAACAGAACCTCGAACCAAAACAGTAAATAAATAACGTGAGAAACCGGAATGTATGACTTCCTCCTAACGAAGGAGATCGAATTTGAGCAACGAAACTTACGTTAGAGCGCAATTTTTCTTTCGATAATAAAAAAATTACTGGAATTGTATTGGTAATTCTGAAACGTTTCTACCAGGAAAAATTGATGTTTGAACGAACGGTCATAATACGCGAGTTATGCCCTTTCATATACTTCGCGCGATATACTTCGTACGAATAACCGTGTTATACTGCGCCTTTTATGAGACATAAGTGTGTGTGGCTACACACGACGTTAGTACCTTATAAAGTTCGAGGAAACGTCTCTTTTCATTATAAAATATGAAACACGGGGAACTACTTTATAGAAATTTCGTATTTTATGGTCCGTGTTAAGTTTATACAATCTCTAAAGATGCCTGGGAATGATATGGTTATTTGGGGATGTCCAATCGAAATGAAAAATGGCAGAAAAGGATCTACGAACATTTTGGGAGTATAAAAAAACACAAAATTTTATTTTATTGCTTTAACCGCCGCTGTCACGTGTATGTGACTTCGGAAAAGAAACTTTGTTCGAATGAATCTTTAAGAATTCTCGACTTGACGTTCGAAGCACATCGATCAACCCTTGATGCTAAAAATACAAAACCGACCACGTTCGTGGCAAACATCTACCCCGGGACTCACCCCTGGAAAGAATGAGGAATCCCAGGCTCCTCGACACTATCATACAACTGTTCTCCCATCCTATCGATCACTCGTCGGAATTTAATCGGCGACCACGACGCGGTCGGCATTCATTAAACAGCCGCGCGCGCACTCGCTGCACTAATAATGATCTCAAAGCCACGAAAAGCTGTACACGAGGGCGCAAAGGGGTCTCCACGGTAACCACGGCCAGGCCGACCGGCACAAATTTAATATCTGCTAGTTCATAATGACACTCCTGGAAAATGAGCCCGAACCGTTCTACCCTTGCGCCCCTCCCCCCACCCACTCTCACCCTCGCAACTCTCGTTCGGCTTTATTTGTATATACAGGGTGCGGCTAGAATCCCAGTGACGTTCGGGGAGGGGTGAGACTCGAACGAGCGATGAAAATCCTTCCTCCTCGAGGCATTAAGACATCCTTTGAAAACAAAAATTGACCCTTCGAAGCCCCAGGCTTCTGGTAGGACTAAAGAATAGTTCTAGCTATAGACAACTCCAAAGCGATCATTATGTAAACATTACGTCGTTATTTTTCAAAAGAATAAATCTTGGATAACTCCACCATTTATAGACACCCGGTAGAGGTACTAAATAAACTCCCCCGGAACGTTCCAGCTGACATTCCTCTGCCAAATCACGAACCCTTACGAACCTCATTAATTCCCCACCTACGATCCGTTTCTCCAAAATAAAAAGGAATCACCCTCCGGTCCCAGTCCCTCGTCGAGACTTCCACCACACCCGTTACACAGAGAATTCGCGTGTACACAGGCAAGGGCATGAAACGCGCGAACACCGCGGGCGGGGGTGGCTTTATTAGGGCCCCGGGGTAGGGATTACACTCGAACGAAGCTAAAAGGAGAAGCTCGGGGACACGTCGCAAAGAAATCGTTAGGATTTCGAGCAATTAAAAAACGGAGGAACGGAGAGCTAAGTGGCGAGAGCATCGACTCGCGCCTTTTCGCACCGACGCCCTTCTTCTTAGGTAAACCGAAAGCCTCGCGGCCGTTTTGATTCGTCCGCGAAATAACAAGCGCGCCCTTGGATCGTCGAGGGAACGCTTTCCCCCTCCATTCCGTCCCTCCACCCCCGCCGCAATCCTTTACGACGAAACGAGATGGCGAGTTTCGCAGTTTACGCGTCGGACACCGGGGGGGGGGGGGGGGGGGGAGAGGTGGAAGGGACCGCAAAACGCACTACGTAAGGGTAAGTCGTTTGTTAAAATGACGTAATCCGGGGAACATCAAAGGCTGATTCGAGACACGCTCGACAAGGATTTTCGCGTTTTTTGTCTGCGATCCGTGCTTCTTTGTGCGCCAGTTTTAATTTCTCTCCCGTTTGGCGCTCACTGTTCGCGAACGAGCGAAACGCCGGGACCGGGAAACGGTGATTTTAACGAAAATCGTTTGACACGACTCTCTGCCAGGTTAGGTTCCTTGGCGGGAAAAGTTTGCCAACCGAGATTACGGTTTCCGCCAAGTATCCCTAACGCAACTTGTTACATGAATCCGGGCAGTACCCTAGTAAATTAAATTGGACCGAATTTGTCACTTTTATGGAATAAAATTGAAAATTCTTTCAGTCCTAGAGATTATATTCAATATACTATACTAAATTCTACGCCTATGTGTAAGGGGAGGGGATATATGTCTTTATATATATGTATATACAGGGTGTTCGACCACCCCTAGGAAAAATTTTAATGGGAGATTCTAGAGGCCAAAATAAGACGAAAATCAAGAATACCAATTTATTGATGGTGGACGATTCGTTGAGAAGTTATTAATGTTTAAAGTTCCGCCAGTACTGAATTTTTTTCTCGAAAGTGGGTAGGATTTCGGGAGTATGTCTATTGACCAAAAATGATTGTAATTCACCCCCGCAACTGAAAATAATTTTTCCAGAACGATTTGAAATTTTTGAATTTAATTGTTAATAACTTTTTAATGAAGCCTCCATCAACAAATTGGTATTCTTGATTTTCGTCTTATAATGGCCTTTAGAATCCCCCGTACATCTAGATTTATTTACCTTTGCTGACTTTTAAAATTAAAATTGCAAACTAAATACATTGCAAGTAGAAGGAAAGTCTTGAAAGAGATTGTAAGTAGTATTACTGTTATAGGGTCAGACGTTTCAGTCAGTCTTGCTAAGATCTGCGAATGAGCACGAATTTATCGACTTTGTTCTTACTTTTCTTGTACCTACATTATTCTCAATTCTAAAGTTATTTTTCTTTCTTCCTACGATTCATAATTTATAAAATATTAACGTGCACTGTATTCGATCCTCAGGGAAAACTTTAGAACGGATTAACCGCGCAACGAGTGCTTAGCTATAGAAACTATTTTTTATCACTTCCAACGGAAGTAGAACGAACAGTAATTAATATATTATTAAATACGAAACGATGTTATTAAAACTGTACAAAAAGTTCCAGCCATTCAGAACTCTCGAGCTTCTCGGTTTTTTCTGTTTTCGCGTGTTTAGTGGCTGGTGGAAAACTTTTTAACGAGTGCTTCTAATATGTATACTATACCACGGGTAAGCATTTTTTTTATATTTCGTTTTTTCTTCCAAGAGCTGCCAGATCACAGTTTGAGAAACGCTGCGTTATCGGACCGAAAAAAATGATAGGTGACGCGAAAATGGAACAGTGAAACGAGCGTTGTTTTCATTATTTGCAACCGCGACTCCCGTTTCTCTCTCGAGTTCGAAATAGTTTCCCACCCTTAAGTTAATCAAACTCGAGGGAATTTTTCACGCTCCACTTAATACAAGTCCCGCTTAAACGCTGCACGAAGCCGTAAATTTTACTGGAAGAATACGGAGCAAAAAATAAATTAAAAAATCGTTTCAACGCTGCAGGAGCATTACTTCCACACACTTGCTTTGGGATTAAAAAATACGAGACAAGAATTCGTTCGTTTATAATATTGCGAAGCACAAATTCATTCTTAGCTTAATCCACAACCGGCACAGACTTAAAAACTAGACGGTGTTCGAAACATAAATAAATAAAAAATGGGGAATAAAAATTGCTCTTGCGAGACTTCGTTTACGAGAGAATTAAATTTGAAGAATTATGGGGCACGTACGAGACTCTGACACGGACCGAGATACAAAAAAGTTTCATGTAACGAGGGAATATTGTCAAACGAATCATTTGAAGATCATATTGTTATATACCATTGTATTTATCTTGACGACAGTTATAGCACGTCAAAAAGGGTCCTCGAGTTAGACGTGGTGCTTAAATGAGATAAAAAGGAGATAGTCGTTGATGAGAGTGACGTAGACTATGCTTTAGAAATTTATAATGCCAATTGTCGGGGCGCAGCAGTCGCTAAAAGTACCTTCTGGAATAATTGGCACTCCTCTTTCGACTAAACAATCGCCGGGTATGCTTGAACCGAGACTGGGAAGCACCGCGATTTAATAGTCACTGGTGAATCCCTACCACTCGCGAAACCCTCGCCTCGAACTTCTGCCTCCGCGTATCCGGTGTCGCGACGCGATTTAATAATTGAAACTTTACTCTCGTTTCGGATTCCCGGGGCTTTCGCGAGTTGCGCAACAATCGCGCCGTCTGATTGCCCGCGAGGTTAGGTTGTCCCGGGTCTCTAACCAGACGGATCGGGTGTCACTGGAATCGTTTGTCCCTGGATGGCCGAAAGAAAGTTTCCGTATGCACCCCCAGACGACCGTTTGAAATTGAAATATCTTAGTCATCGGAGTCTGCTTCGAGTTCCCCAGCCCCCATCTTGAAACGACGATGTCTACCCCCCTCTCCCCGTAGTTTCAACCGTTTTTGTCCTACAGGCGACACTGGCAATCTGGACACGTGAACCACCGAGGCAATTAAAGTTTACTCCACCGCGCTTTGTTAACCGGAGACCTCAACTCCGCTGGGCATATTCGCCTCTACCTCCCTGAGCATCCAGTCTACTTGCGATAAAATGCGATAAAACGATGGTATTTGTTGGAAAAGACGCACGATCGACTTGCTTGAATCGTTCCTTCGCTTATAGATTAATCATCTCGGTAATACCCGCGTTTAAGTCCGGGTTAAAGTCAGAGGATGACATTCCGGTTTGATTCTTCGTAGACTCCAAACGTTGGGTAATCACGCGAAGCGTTATAGATTATTAATTATACACAAGAACACCAGACGCTCGTTTGTACTACTGGAACTGATGAATGCAGCGATTGCATAGCAGATACTAATATTGGGGTAGCTAGAGATAGATGAACATAGAGGAACAGCTTCATCCTGATAGATGTATACTCTAGAACGACTATCAGGACTATTCACGTGACGATAGAGCCCAGTTGGGGTAGCCAGAAGTAGGTGAATATGAAGAAACAACTCAGTGTCTCATCCTGACAGTGCTAGGTAAAAAGTCTAACTATGAATGCTAGCTCCATCCTTCATCCATAATCCACAATAGACTCCAAACAGTCACAAAGGACATAGGACTACAAGACTAGCCTCTTTCTGACTCAATTATCCACATAATAACCAACTGACAGCCCAGTTAGAGTGTTCCATCCTAACACGACCAAAGACTCGAAAATTCTCTGTTCCAACCCCCTGCAAAGACATTCTAACTAACTCCCCCCAACATTCCCGTTGGTCAAAGCAATTTTAAGGAAAAACAATCTAAATATCTCTCTCATGAAAGCATCCAACAGTTTCCAACGAGACCAAACGATGTAGACTGGCGAACAACCGCAAAAGCCTCGAGCGAGCAACAATTCGCATAGCCGGATTCGCATAGCGGTCCAGAGAGGTACTGTATCCAGACGAACGTGTCGTTCAATTCGATTAGCTTTGTTGAGAACGGTATTCGCGGCTCGCATATTAGCGAAGGCACGCAGTCATCGGTGGCAGGGGTCCGCAGGGTTTGCCAGGTATTCCTTTCGGCCGACGGACGGCAACCCCGAGCGAGTTAATCAACGAGATGCATTTGGAGGGAGAGATCGCAACTCGAGAGCGTCGCGCACGAAACGTGGCATGCCGACAAAAAGGAGGAAGCGGACCGTGCAGCCACGAAACACAATAGCCGGGGCCGGAGATATTCAAGCAGCGGGTTAACCCCTGATCGCGTGGATCCGAACGCGCTGGAAAAGCTGATCGAACGCCGTTTACCTAACGCGTACGCGTTCATGGGGAAACCAACGAAGGTCGAAATTGTTCTCTCGAAGGCACGGGATGAAAGTGCACGCCCGAGACGAGGAGTAAAAGAGTAAGGTCTGTTTGAACTTAATGCAGGGAGCACTTTGGCAAACACCGGTCCGCGTGTTCCACGTGAAAAGTAATTAAATTTGTTAAGTGATTTCAGTTTCCGCGGCGGGAGTAAGTGCAAAACCGTGTCTGAAACCGCATCAAACCAGGTTGGATCGGATTGGAATCGAGTAGGCGAAACAAAATTCAACTCGTTTGGAACCAACAAGTCTGTGTTTGACTCGGTTTGACTAGGTTGAGTTGAGACTTCAATTAAGTAGGCTTAATTAAAGTTACACTGGACTCAAGGGATAAGCTTAAGGGGGTTGAGATAGATTCGATCAGATTAGCCTAGTTTGAGCTGGTCTCAGTTTGTTTAACCTGCACTGAGCTACGCTCAATTAAGCTAAACAGAGTCGAGGTGGATCCAACCAGAGTTGAATTGGGTTTGGTTGGAATAAACACGCCTGTGCTGGACTCGGTTAAACTGGGTCGAGCTGGACCTAACTAGGCTAAACGTAATCGAGGTAGACTTGGCTAAGTTAACTAAAGTTTGGCTGGACTCAATTAGATTATATTGAATCAAACTACACTGAATTCATGTAGACTGGTAACACGTCAAGATGACGAGGTCAGTTTGGTGTTTGGACACACATCGTCCGACAGAGTCGAACGCATGGTATCGGATCGGAATATTCATATTGTAAAAAAAAATGTATCAGAGCTGGAATCCAATCCTTTTACTGCTGACCATCGGAGTGCCCATCGGATAGCAACAAAAGCTCATCTCGGTCGACCTTCGCTTTCCAATTTCAACATTAATTCCCCTTCAATCATTCCCGTCGCTCAAGCTTAAGCACAAAACCTATTCTCTGTCGCGATATATTATTCATACGTATCCCGAGAACGTAATAATCCCAGGTTCTACCTACAGCCGTTCACGAATAATTCCCAGCCATCGTATAAATATCACCACCCTTCCTTATCCAACGCGGCCCGACCGTCGAAAAACGACCAATTTTAATCGAGCGTCGCGTTCCAACCCTTTGCGCGCAGAAAGAGATTCAGTCCGAGGAAAAATCGCGCTTTCACGAATCTCGAGCGTTCCGCGTGGCCTCCCAGCGGAATCCAGCCGGCAAGAGCCCGATTAAAACGAGGCGGATAGCGCGGGCAAAGCTGAGCGAGTATTCGATGATAGAGACCTCATCTCATCGTGCACACTCTCTTCCCCTCTGGTTACGATAATTTAATACACTGCAAGTTATTCCAAGAATTTAATGCAATAATGAACAACAGATCCCGGGTATTTGCATTAAATTAGTTGCTACCTTTATCGAGTTAAGCATCAAAAGATACCAGTATGCGCTGCTGTGTTGCTCGAGAATTACCATGGGACTCTCGCCGCACACGTTTCTAGAGCTTGGCCCCCTCAGTTTGGTGTTAGCGGGGCACCTAGCGCAGTCATTCCTGGGGGGGCTATTACCCCATTCTTTCCTAGAGGTTTGCCCCCCCCCCGCATTATGTGTTAGGGGATCTACATCTATAATTTTAGGTTTGTATAGTGTAACTCTATAAAGTAGAGGTCTATATAGTGTGGGTATATGTATATATAGATAGAGCCATAGGATTATGTACTCTAGATCTGTAAAGTTTGTATGGTCTAGTTCTATAAGCTATAGTTTACAGGTTAGGCCTACATACTATAGCAAGTAAGTCTCTAATCTATGGCTATACATTATACTCTACAGACTTGTAAACCACATTCTATAGGTCTATAGTTTTAGTCTATAGACTATAATCTGGGTTAGGTGTGCTATACTCTAATGGTTTGTAGTCTAGATCAACAAGCTATAGTAGAGTTTATGAAACCTAGATACCTATGCAAGGCTCTATAGAGTAACTTTACAGACTGAAAGTCTATAGATCTGTATCCTAGGGCTATGAACTATAGACTATAGTCTAAGTTTGTTGATTGTAGTTTAGGTCTACAGACTGTGGGTAATAAGTTTGTGGTTTAGTTTGTATTCTGTGCGTATAGCGTACACCAGGTCTTTTTATTTCAATCTTCGCCGATGCACCCCATATTAATCTCACTTTCCTGTCATCCTCCTCCATCAACCCGTGCGTTTCAATTTGGACGAGGAGGGAAAGACAGATCCCAAGTACGAGCAACAGCGGATGGAAGGTCAGCACGACCAGCCCCCCCGGGCAAGACGAGGGCTATCGTTTTGCGAGGGACTTCCTCGTGTATCGTGGAATTAATTAAAATCGTTAGTAATATCCTCCCAATTCGACGGGTTCCTACGCTATTATCGTCCCAGGTACACCGTAGAACACGGTAAATGTGTGGGAGTCGATCGATAATCCTATATAACGTCGCATCGAATAATCGTAATTGATGCGCACGCATGGCTGCTATTAAATTTGCGCGCAGCGTAAATTCGCTATGAAACATGATACAGGGTCGACGGTACTTAGCCGAAACTACATTACGGCTACACGATACGCGTACATTACTTGTAAATAATGGATCGTGTAGTTAATGGTGCAATGTCTTAAAAGTGGTTCAAGGTGGTTCCCATTTGTCTCTCCTGCAAATCGGATTTTCGTGATGTATCTAAATTACTCAAAAGTTTCATTTAAAAAAGAACAGAGACGAAATAGTGTTTTATTTATTGCGTTTATAAAATAACTTCCCGATATTATAACTATACTGTATAGATATATAGAGTCTAAGAAAAATGTACCAAGAGGCATTATTTTAGAAATATAGCAAATTTTAATTTTAATATATACTTTATATTTTCTGTTTTAACGTTTCTTATCCGGCACTACGCATATTTTCCTACGCCATCTTGCTGAAATTTAAGACAGCTATATCGCGGAAACAACAAATTTGAGAGTCCATGTTGTTGAACTTTACATTTGTTCCGGTTTCCATGCAAAGTATCTTCACTTTGAAAACATAATCACACGTTTCCAGACGCGGCATTACGAATAAATCTGACGACTAACCACACACGTGTCTGTAGCTTTAGCGCGTCGTATTAGTACGCGTTGCACTCGTCAGAGGCGTTACTAGTAGACCGGAAGTACCACGCTAGTCAATTGATATTTATCCACACTTTTCTTAGACTTTAAATTTCAAATACACCTATAAATATGACACTATTTCAGAAATATGTATTGTGCTTTAAATTAAATAAAAACAGAATACATTTTTATCGTGGAATGCTTGTTTCAAACGCTGTTTGATACCGAATTGTTTCGAAAGCGATCCAGTTACATTTTGTGCCGAGGAAAATTCTCAGCGCGCAGAAATCCCAATGGCTCCATGTTTGCCTATAAATTCTCGTTGCAGGCGAACGAGAATTGGATTCGGTTTTCCTATCAACATTTTGCAGATTTAAATCCGATACTATTAATTACCGTGACGAGCGTAACGTTGCATTTTACGCGGGACGATGTTTGAATTGTTTCGGCCCGATATTAATTATAACTGCGCGAAAATGTACGTCACAGCAAAAGCATTTACTTTCCCAACAAGTGCTCCGCGCTTGTTTGAGTTTATTTCGCTCTGTGATCGAAGTGACGTTGAAACGCGATTTCTCTGCGAAATCGGAGCACGTAAAATTCGACCACCGCGATACGTCGACTTTGTATTCGAATGTCAAAGTTAAACCTCCCGGTATCGGAGAAAATATTGATGAACGATCGTCGAGCGTCGTGTTTTCGTGTGTCAAAAATGGACAAACGTGCATGTACCGGTTTGATTAAACGCGAGGCGATTAATTTACACAATTCAATTATTCTTTCAACACAGACAGTACATTACCCGGTAACTATTTAATAGAGACGTTACATTACCTAGGAATTTTTTGTTTAACCCTGACTTCACATTTTCTGGTAATTTTTTAATACTGGTAGTAAATTCCCTAGTTATTTTAATGTATTCAGCTTTGAATTGAGGTACCAGTATGATAAAAACGAAATTTAATAATTAATTTTTCCATTTTCACAGTTAATAAAGATCTTTGTTACGATTAAATGTAGTGATTTTGTTTGTTAACTATGAAATTAACCAATCGTGTAATTTACACTTGAAATTGAATTTGATTGAATGTTTTGATTATATTTTCAAGTAACGATCGCGTTACATTTTCATCAAACGTTATTTGATATTACACGAGCTAATGATTCTCGACGTTATCATCGAAAGTCATCATTAGTTTACAGTTACGTCAAACATCAGTCAATATTCTTCAAACAGTTCATGATTGACGCTTCGTCCCTCTACAGGGCATTAATTAACATCCATGTTAATTAATCCCTGGTCAGGAATACGATACTATGGACTGAAACACGAAGTTCGAAACCGTACAACGAAAATGCGATTAACAAACAAAATAAACCGCGCGCAAGGTATATGCGTTCACGATGCCACCAAAAACCACGAAATATGCTTGCATGGAAGCCAGCCATAAAACAGAATGTAATCTTCGTTCGTAAAATATTTAATTTTATAGCCCAAGCTGTGTCACAAATTACATTCGAGCCGTCTTTAATTAAATTGCAGTCACTGTATCATTTTTCACGTAACGAACAAAAATATTCCACATTGGTTATCGTCATTTTGTTCTTGTTTTCATCATCCTTAATGGAGGTGCTTGTTATTGTTACTGTTGTCATCGTTATTAATATTATTGTTGTTCTTCGTGTTGTCACTGTTGTTCTTATCGCTATTTTCATCGACATTGTTGTCGTTACCATTGTTTATGCTATTGTTGTTGTTACCATGATTGTTAATATTATTGCTACATTCTCGTTGCCTTTATCATTTTCTGTTGTTACGTTCCCGTCAATGTTTCTGTTATTTTTATATTGCCATCGATGTTAACGTTGTTGTTGATTGCAATCATCGTTACCATCGATGTCGTTGTTGCATTGTCTTTGTTGTGAACGTCGATACAGACAAGATCAGCGAAGCTAGAGACTCGTAACACGATATCGTGACGACCAACAATTTTTCGATCCGCGTCCGTGGACATTGGACGGCGATCGAAGTGTCCAGAACAAATAAATTCAACAAGACCGAAGGCAGAGGGTCGTGCGTGTCCTGGTGTGAATGCAGCAACATGCCATTCGTGCATAACGAAGAGGGCCTACTCATCTCTCAGTCGTCAGACAAGATTCGCTAATTGGGATTAATTCGCACTAATTAATTAAATCACGAAATGCTCGTCTGCCATACACCAGACGGTGTCGGGCCGCGAGAGCGTGTCCGTGTGTACCGTGAGCGCGTACACGTTTATCGAGTGTCTGTACGTGGGCACGCATGCAACGAACCGAAGGCAGAAATTTGTGACGTGCATCGCTGATAAAATCACCAAGTCACACCGGTAGTGAACCCGCGGCCCGTAGTTTCGTAGCCCCATCGGTTCTGCGCGGTAAATCGATCGATTTAAAAATTATGGCAAGCGGTGGGTCTGGAATTGAACTTGCAGCGTAAATTCACGAACCGTTCAAGATGGTCATCGCTCGGATAAAGATAGTAGGAGCTACGAGGAAATCACAAACACACAGACTTTGAATTTTGTAACCTCGAAATGTTCAATTTTTCGAAACGATTGTTCGATCTATATAAATTTATATTTTGCATCGTGTAACGCAATTATTATTTTAATACCAGCGCCCATAGAATTTGCTTTCAAGTTGTTTCGAGGTTAGTTGCGCCAGCGAGGTGAAATTGAAGGGCCTCCCCTCGAGAGTGTTTTGTTTTTTATTTAACTTCCCCTTTTGTTTCGCGTAATATTCCGACCGATATTAAGAGAACTTTTACAGCGTGATCATGAGTATCGCTTTGATCCGTCGCCATTGATACACTTCACTCGCTGAAGTTTCGTAATTACAAAGTTTATCGGTCCAGGAAAAACTGTTGGGGAAAAAGTGTGCTGGTCTGGGCGTCAGCGTTTCTTTTATCGACAGCTTTAATAACGGTTCGAGATTTTTAATTCAAGAAATGGTACCCACGGCGGGCGTTTCGTCGAAACGCATAGAGTTGTCTGCTACCAAAGTTTTCCCATTTATATTCCTAAATTATAATGAGAGCAAGTTTACCAGATTGAGATGCAATTAATCATCGCTCCAATTACTTTGAATTATTTAGCCTCGTTTATTAAAATACTGTATTTTCTTTTAACTAGAATCGAGACGAAACATTTTCCAACCTAAAAATATACGTTTCTACTAAATATTCGATCTATTATTACTTCGATAAAAGTTACAGTCTCGAATTGCACACCCGAAACAAATTTCACGTTGAACGACAAACAGCTTTATTCGAACAAATGTTGCGAATAAATCGTAATACAACTCAGTCAACAGGTTATTAAAAGAAGGAATAAAGAACGCCATCTTACGAATTTAACTCACGGCCCGTCGCTCGAACGAAACGAATACAACTCGCCGCGTGTTACTGTTATTTCTGGCGACAGTTTTTAACTAGTGCAATCTGCGAATAAAGCGTTCCTTGCTCGCCGAGCGCCGGTTTAACATCTGCGAGTCATTTTCCGTCGTTATTTCCACCCGAGCTTCGTCGAAATCGCCCTTTTTACTCTTGATACCCGCGAAACTGCCAGTGGACGTGCTTTCAATTATCTCGTCTCCTAAAACTCGCATTTCTATAATATTTTATATTATTCCCATCACCCTCCTCCACTGTCGAAGAATAATATTATTTTAACGTATTTGCCATTGGAAGTTTGAACGTAGCCGCGTATCTTTTACTTCTGTTATTACGTTTCCGGCCCAATGATAAAATTTCTGTATTTTTCAAAGCGTAAATGGGAATTACGAGAAAAAAGTTTCATTTGGAAATGTCCAAATTATTTTATGGGACGAGCACGACGAATGTAATATTCTTAATTAATGGAGATTTTCATTTCTCCGCCTTTGCGAAGAATAATACAAAACAATATGCTATCATAATTTAAGTTTCACGAAAAGATTCGTCGTTTCGACGCCATGTTGAATGGACGTCAGGGATATGATAAATAAAGGGGGCAAATAACGAAGTTTATATAGCAATAAATTACGATAATACGGCGAAACTTATCGAATGTCTATATCTGAGGAAATGGAGCGTGTCGAGAGATCAGAAATGCTAACCGTGACCCGGTTCCGAGGGAAACGTCAGCTCAAAACGATCGTCGTAAAACACCGAGTCGTGAAAACGCGTTTCCCAGTTCGAACATTCCCGACACGATGGCAGCACTGTCCGACAAGGTCCCCGGCAATAGAGCAGCGTGTAGAAGCGAAAAGTTTCGCTCTAGAGGCGATCTAAATTTAAGTTTCAGATTTATACGCCCTCGCACGCCGGCCATTGACTTTGCTCGGACTCGTTTTCAACCCCGCGTGCGCTTTCCTAACCCCACCCCCCCCCCTCTCCTATCCCGTTCCACCGCAGCCAACCCCATCCGTGGCTGTGATTCTAACTCACCATTTTTCCCCTTTATTCCTGCTGCAGACACGGACGTAAATCATACGGAACACGAAGTAAAAGATGATATTTCGAATAATAAATCCTCGGGGTTGCTTCATTATTTTTATTGCGAGAACAAACGAAGAACAATTTTATACCAGAATGGGTCTCGCTTGGATTATCCCGGATAACGCGACACGAGAAAATACGTTCGTAACAATTAAATGCTACCGAATGGCAATTTTCTTGGCGCGTAATAATTTCAATTTTTCTTCCTATTCACTGACCGTACTCTAATTTTATTTTTACAATTATATTCATTTCAATCTTTCTTTTCTTTAATCATCGTAAATCCCCTTTTCTCGCGTTACGAGTGGAAAAATGTTACGAACCGAACAAAGACGGCGTGGATAAAAATTAAAAACGAACATCGGGGAAGTCTCGTTGATATCTTTTTTTCGTGAATTTTCGCGAAAGCACTGATAATGGAGGGAGTTTTTTTCTAACGGGAACGAATAATGGAGTTTTTACAGTATCGCAAACGGTCCACGGACACCACGGATCAATATGGCCGACTAATAACCCGCAGGAACGAGCGTAACCTGAAAAACAGAATGGCACAAAGTTACTAACTCCTGCTCAATCTTTGACATCGACAGAAATTGATTCGCGGCGCTGGTACCGCGTCGCGGGCGCGCTCGACGCGAAGCACAGTGGGCAAACAGAAAAATAGGAAACGTGGAAACACACGATCCGCTTGCATAATTCACGCAAGTTCTCTCAAACTTTGTCATCGTGGATGTCTATATCGATCGTTTGCACCGCGCACGGTGTATAAATGTTTCCGCACGATGAGATGCGCCTACGCTCTGTCGTTCCGATGATCGACGAGGTGGTGGATTATGCATTCGAAACTACCAGGCATTACAGTACGATTCGCAATATTCGCCGCGCGTCAAATAGACTACGATATTACAACGTTGCAGGCGCTGGGATTACCCCTAACAATTTTATCGACGGTGAATCCCCGCCGATCCGCGAGGACAAATGTTTAATTTTGCACAGAGAAAATATTGATCGACGCGAAGAATCAACAATAGTAATATCACTCTATTGACGGGTTAGCAACCTTTGGTACATTTATTAATACATAAGAAACCACAGGAAAAAGCATTAGGATGTACAAATTAATTTCTCAAAACTGATTTAAAGCGATGCCAAACTGTAGATCATTTTATTTTGTAACCTATAAAAGTGAAACTGTGTGTTTGTGATGCTCCTGTAACACCTACTTTCGTTACATGAAATAATATACAATTAATAATCTTAAATCTATATTCAGTACTCTCGAAGATAAAATGCACAAGTTTCTGGGGGGGGGGGGGGGGGGGGACAGTTCGTATTCTTGGTGCTAGGTGGCGCCACTAAATCGCATTAATCTGTGTGTTTGTGATTTAACTATAACTGCTGCTACCTTTGCACGATTCAGTTGAAATTTTATGCGGTGGATATTTGTACAATAAACTTTATATCTTCGTTAACTAGTTAACCATTGTATTCACCGCGAAAGCAAATAAAATATTCCCGATAAAATTTATCTCAGCTCACGATCCCGAAGTCACATTCCGGTAGGATCGAGGTTAAAGAGGATCCTTGCCTTTTTGCGGTCGTAAATATGTTAGAAGCGCGACTGTAAATGTCGAGCGTGGTATCGACGTAAGGCAGGTAGTTACACGCTTGCCGCCACGTTTATTTCTCCGGCGCGCGAGGATTAGTAATTTAAGCGTGACCATTCTGCCGTGTATTAAGCGAACCGAATGATGGAGCGTCGACACGGTTAATGAACGATAACTCCCGTTCGATCGGGCCTCGATTATTTACGGGCGTACGTTATCAACTAGTAACTGCGACTCAGAGCGTTTTATTATCGACAGAATCGCTCCTTTCCGTCGATTGTTATGTACGACGAACAGAAACTCGACCAACGACTCCGCCAGTCTTCGCGGTGAATTATTTGAAAAGCTGTTGGGAATTGTTTTACTCCGCAAATACCGACTCTAGAACGCCATCCATGTTCGAGCGTTACTTTATATCGCAATAACGCGAGCCAGTAATTTAAAATATTATTTTTTGCAATCATTTTTCACGATATTATTAGCGATACTAAACTAAAATTTATATTAGAATACAAAACAGTTTTTTAGATATAAAAACACGAATAACCTTCATCTTGCACCACGATGATGAATGTATGCAGTTTGAATAAATATGGACCCTAAGATTGCATTTACAAATGAGCTTCGGAACAAATTTTCCGTATTATAGTGTTTTGCTTCCTTGTAAGTCGGAAAGTAAACATGATTAGAGTTGTTAGAAGTTATTTGGGCATCCTACCTAATTCCGCGACAACTTCAACAAGAGCAAAGACGCGCAAACTCGTAGTTTGAAACAGTAGTTTCGCGTCGAGGATATCGCGAGAATAAAAAGAACGCAGTCGTTACGAACAATTAAACTAAACGGCAAAAAGGGGGACGCGAGCCACGGAGCAGCTCGAAATGGTAATTAAAAGTGAGACCATTAATTCGGCTTACTCGTGGGCCCCGGAGCGTTTGAAATTGTTTACAAACTAAAGTACAGGTCGATGCAGGTTTTAAATGCTCGCAATTACGGCCAGCCGGTGTCCAGTCACGAAATTAGGAAACTAACAACGATAAACAAACGATAAATACGGAATTAAAACGAGAATTTCACGAGGAAACGCCGATGAAATTTTACAAAGCGAAACTCAGCTCGTTTAACGCCTCATAGCCTGCTTTGTAGCTAATATTATCACAAATTAGAAACTCTACACTTTCAGTGGGAATATAAGGAACAACTAAACAAAATTTCATTCAGATTCGGTAAAAATACTAGGAGTTATAGGGAAATCACAAACACACAGATCTTAAATTTTATATTAATGGTGTCTAACTTTTGCATGTTTAATTTATGAACCGAATGGATTGGATTGAAAAACAAAATCTGTTATTGAATTTGTCGATAAATTTGGGAATTCGTTGTAGGCGGATATCGAATTAACGATCGAGCAACGGCACGAGGCAATACGAAAGAATCTCGTTTAATCCAACAAACTAAACAGCGAAGTTCGTTTCGTTCTCGGTCGAGGGGAGAATACTTACGGTGTTCGATCGATTTTAAAAGGAATGGTCGGGAACTGAGAAGTTCCACGAGTCAATGGACCCGTGCCACTTGTTGAATGTTTATAAAGCGAAATGCAGAGTCCAAGATGGGCATCTGCTACTTTTTGTTACACTTGTCGCTTCGAAGTAACCGTATTTGTCAAAGCACGCGTACCAAAATATGGAATATCAATTCACATTCAAAATGTTTTGACGATTTTCCAAAAATGATGCTTTTTTTGTCGTATATACCTAATTTAATTTTGTTCTGCGTTTCGATACTAAATAAACTCTGACCTGAACGAAATCAAATATTACTTTTAGTAATATTCCTCTCATATTTTGTCTACCTGTTTTAACAAAGAAAAGAAAAGAAAAATAAATAAAATATAGTTTAAATAATGATTCGATTGAAGTAGTATCAAAACAAAATAATATTTGTGTAACATTATTCTTATTTATCACGTTGCCTCATATGTATTTTGTCTCTGTTGGTTTTAAGTCACTATACGGTTCGACTTTCGTATTTTTCCCGCCAAAAATAAAAATCGGCATTAAACTGTTATGGGTCTGCGCGTACAATTTTGATTTTTGCACGTTGGCAAAAACGAACTAACCTGGAACAGGGAAACTAGAGATTTCTAATCCGGATCACGCGTGTCCAGAATGAGATCGGACCATGGAATAGGATTCGAAACGACGGCCGGCGCGAAATGAACCTCCCGCTGACGGTTTTCCATTCGAATTTCGGCCCAGGCACTGCTACCCCTCTTTTATTTTTTTCATTCTTTTTACATGCAAAATGTCCGCGCTGCCAGAAATTGCGAGAACTCACGTTTCAGAGCACGTACCGGTGTTTATTTTCAAGGTGACGTAAATACAATTTTTTTTATTGCCCACGCTCGACATGCCTCCGGTATTTGTAATTCAATTTAAACGAAAGTATTTCTCGGCACGCGTCGGTTCACGGGGGAAATATTCCATTTTAGAAAAATATAATATCGGTAGGTTGGAAGCGTAAAAGTAATTCATAAATGTGTACCGAACGCAATAAATGTAGCAAATGTGATAAATGTAACAAATATAATAAATAAAATAAACGTAGCAAAATGTAATGGGCACGTAGAGACTGATAGATGATATCCTATTGAATCGTATCGTATGTTTTTTGTACAACATTTATTTATTTTATTTTTATTTAACGTCGAAAATAAACCCACGGTAATAATAAGATGTATGAATAAGCGATAGGACGAACAATAGAATTAAAAGGAGAATCAACGGGGGGTTTATATTTATCTGAAATGTTCAGTTTCAAGGAAGAATTGAAAGTGGAATTGAGTGGCGGATAAAAAAGACTCAGACCACATTTGTCGAGAAAAAACTAACAGGACCAAATATATTCAGAAGGGATCCCGAAAACAATGGAACGCAGGCTGCATTGTATTGTCGTCGACACAAATAGAGCCTGTATAAATATGTGTTTTGGATTCTCCTCCTTGCAGCTTCCGTCGTCTCTTTGCGTGTATCACCGTTCCAATGTAAACATAACCTTTCAGGGACCCCCCTCCCCCCGTAAAAAGAGCACAATCATCGTGAGTGAAAAGAGAATTCCTTTGGAACGTCATATTTAAATGTATTTCTACTATTGTCAAGACCTTCCTTTGTTTACAGCGTAAACAAAGCAGAATGACGAATTAGATAACACTTCCTTTCGCGCTTACGTGTGAAAGATCTACGAGCGTCGGAGTCGATGCTATCGATCACTAATCGACGCTATTTTTACTGCTACGGAAGTAAATTTCTTCGTTCCTGTGAAATATATGGCGAAACTAAGTTATAAAAATGCTCACAAACATAGGAAAAAATATCTTCAAACGAAACATTTTACATAATTTTCTGTGGAATATTCGATTAATAGATCGATTAAACGAACCAAATTTAAATAAAACCTAACCTACTCTGTTTCATATTAAAAAATATCTGCTAACAGTCTTAGTCATAGTAAAATCATTTGTCATCGTTCCATTTCCGTTTATATAGATAATATATCTACCATTCGTGTATAGGGTGTTCACGTTAATATTGCAAACCAACCGTAAAAAGAGAAATGGTAGACGAAAAGAGTTCCAAAATCTTGGGCAATATTTCTGATATTTATTTTACGTCATATTTGCATGAATTTGTTTTCGAAATTAACGAAAAGGTTGCCTGATTATTCACGATCATTAAAATGTCGAGAAACTAATTTATGTTTATCGAAAGCACTCCGTGCCATTTAATTTAGACTCTACTTGATGCTAAAGCATTATACCACGTATTACCATTTAATTATTATTTAACACGTTAATACCAGTTTTATCTGTTTGGGGATATCCTCGACAATTCTACAAAAAATACATTATTAACAAATTTATAATTATTAAGGTTCGTTGTAGGCTAACAGCGCCGGTCACTGGTGACCGCCACGACAGTCAACGTGTAACCCTACACAATCCAAACCAAGAATCAAGTTAAACATTAAGGGCATCTGGAGGCCAATTACGTCATCCAAAATTATCTTTGGGGAATAAATCTTAGATACAATCATGTCAAACGAAATTCGATCTAAAGTGACCAGCGCCATTAATTACGTCACCCTATGCATACACCAATAAACGACACAAAAGAACATATCAATTATACTTGGACATAAAATTCGGAGCAGTCCGTACTCCGATTATTTCACTCACACAACTTTTAATATCCTCATGGAAGTTAAATGCTTTTTTAGCAGATCAGATTCGCAAAAATTCGATGAAATAATAACACTCACCTTTGACGACAGTTGCTACCAGTATCGCGGCGAACAGCATACGCAGCTTCCCTTGATTTCGGTCTCCCATCGTGTCCTTTACGGAGTATACTCCACTGCACAGTCAATTGCAGACGCGCGAAACGCCAGACGAGAATCTGCTCGCAGCGAGCATCGTTCGGTGGTCGAAATTAGTCCCTGGCGAATCGTTGCACGAACTAATTCAAGAACGAGTCAACTGCGCCGCATTCCCGCACTTTTTTTCCCCCCTTCGATTTGAGGTTAACCGACGAAAAAGCGCGCTCGCGCTCTCCACCGCGATCCCACCGTCACGAACAGTTGTTTTGTTTACGAAACGATGTCCTCGACTCGCGATTCCACAACAAACAGTACGAAAGACTCAAAAATTCCACGCAACACGTCTCGAGCAATTTATCTACGTGCTCTTTCTGTTCTTCGTCGACCGATCAACTTCACATGCGTTACAGAGTTCGACGTATCAAAGAACAAATAGACTCGAAACGCGGGAGCACTCGATTCGCACTGTGTTGTCGTTCCCGAACTACGGTCACACTCGAGAAATGCAATCAAAATACGCGACGGATCAACACGTGTCTTCCGGTAATTATCGACGACCTCGAACACGGTGTCTTCGAAAAGTTTAATGACTAATCACTCACAGTTTGATCGTACGCGGGTCGGTGAATTGCAATTGTGTTCGCAACAGGTGTTTAAAAAATGTCACTCTGTTTAACTAGTAGTGACAGGACGCGTGTCGCGATCGAGAACGCGTCGAGGGAGCCTGGCAAAACACCCGCACCCTTGAACGTATCGCGCGACACTGGCCGACCCTCTGTCGCGGCCAACACGGTTCAACGCGTAGATGGCGCTGGCGTTCTCGAAGCGTTTGATAAACCAGGAGACGCCAGCATTCGACTCCGCGGCCTGCTTGCAACAAGTTGCAGCGCGTGGCTCGAGCTGCACGCTCCTGGAACGTGCATTCATTGAATGCAGTCGGCACGTACGCGGCCGGCATAACGAAGTGCAATCGACTGCGAGCCCGCCTCCCTATCGAACGCAGGTGTAATAAAATTAAAATGTCTGCTTGCGGCTTCCGCGTTCGAGGGATGCAGAAACTTTCGACGACGCCGGGACTTTGATCGACGGAAAACTTTTTTCCCGTCCAGATCGCCGACTTAGTAAGATTTATGGACTACGAACGCGTACTTTTATTAAAACCCGTCCCGTTGACGATCACATTAAAATTTTTCGATAGCTTCAACGGAAGGAATACCTTCTCTTATAGATGTAGTCGATTTTATTTATCACAACGTACGTACTAAGTAAATATAATTTTATAGTTTATTATCTTGGTCTACCAGGACTTTCTGTGTTCGTAGTTAAAGAGCCATCGGAGTTGTAGTGAACATTCTACGCGCGTCGAAATTCATTTAAAATCATCCTGAATTCAGTAAAATAATTATGGCTACTTACCCTGATCGGTAGACGCTGCTTCGGAAAACTTTGGAAAGTCGCCGAAACGGATTTGGTGAATTTTCTTTTTCTGCGGAAGAGAGACACAGTTCAATTTGTCATTTATCAATTATCTCTCTTTGAAAGTTAACCGTTCCGACTTTTCGTTAAATCAATTTTCTGATATATAATTAATCAATGTTGGTTCATGGTAATTAATACTTACTGATAACTTCTGCTACTATTACTAACGTCGACCGTATCTTTGCTACTGTAACTGATAGCAGCTAAGCATCGTTCTTCGTCATAACCATCCTGACAGTTTGCACGACATCTACCGAATTTGCTTCTCCAATAATCCTTCCATTTCTCCAACAATCCTTTGCGTGGCGCTTGCGAGGGGCACGTGTCTTGCTGACAATATTCCTTATTTTTATATAAATCCACGACGCTAAAACAAAAAGAGTATTTATTAGAAAAATACTTACCTTAACTTGGATATGCCTTGCTAGCAGCAGTAACCCCTATTTTTATTTATGAATTTTTTGGCAATCTATTGTGTTATATGGGAAATTTATTGATCTGACAGTACTGGTAGCCTAGGATGATAGTCAAAGAGACCTTGTTAATAATCTAGGACTAAAAATTAGTAGTAATTTGAATCTGAAAGTACTGTCAATCAAGGACTTAAAATATAGTTGAACTGATGATTTGAGACCCGGTGCATCGCTATTATTGTATCTCGCGGCTACCGATGTGCGTTTCGAACGCGTCTCGCCCGAGGCACGTTCCCGGCCGTTAAGAAGTTAATTGAGCCTAATTAACGAAAGCCTCGCGAAAACTAGCACGAAGATAACTCGGGTAAACGTACGGCGGATGCTGTGGCTCACAGGGACCGCATTCGTCCGAGTGTTTCAAAAGGAATCTGTAGCAGACCAAGCTCAGGCCAACCAGCAACCACACCAGCAACGCGCTCACCACGGCAATCGATATCAATTCCGTCGTTCCGAGCGTGACCCTCGTGTCCTCGTCTGGATGAGAGAAAAAAAAAGAACATTAGAAAGCAAACCGTTTGATTCGAATGAGAAGCACCGCTTTCACCTTCGCCTTTGTAAAGCGGCGGCACGGGCTCCTCGGGCTCGACGGTCGGTGGCTCGCCTATTTTGGGCATCATCTGATAGGTACCGCTTTTTCTCCACGCCGTAAGACCGGTTCCTGCACCTGAAACGGAAAAACGATGTTGCAGAAAGCTAGGAAAATCATAAATGGCGACCGAGTGTCCAGAGGTACCCGATTCCTCCAGCGTGGAGATCACCCTCAGAACTCCACCGAACGCTGGGTACCATTTTTCGTCATCCAGGTGTCGTCGTACCTGCGAAGATTACAGCAATGATACTTTAATTTCTTCGAGGAACCGAGTAACGTACTAAAAATTGCCACTCTCGATCGCAGCGACTCACAACGTACGGATTGCTGCAGCCAATTGAAAAGCTCCTGGTTGAACGTTTTCAGCACTGTTTTCGTTTTCGATTTCGAAACGATGCATTTCACGCTGGCCACATAATATTTCACCAGCACGAAAGCCGACTGTTCTACGTACAGAGACTGCAAGCTCCCCCTCTTAAATGGCAACGCGATACTAGATAGAAGCTATGTATTATTATAGATAAAAAGAAACTTTACTGTTCAGTGTATAAAAATCGTTTGAACATTTGATACCTATTCGGCTCCACGTCGTCGTCTAAAAACGGAAGGGGTATAGTAATCAATTCTTCGTTCTTCGAAGGTTCGTCTTGAAAAGTTCGTGATTATTTTAAATTGGAGAATTTTTGAAAGTTGACAGAAATGTATATTTATTGATTTGATTTTATTATGACTGGCTCACCATGTTTTACATTTCTGGATGACTTGTGCTTCGACGCCCTTCTCTTTTGTTTGAACTTGAAACGCTGAAGCTCTCGTTTGTTATAATCGGCTGAAGTTAGAGAATAAATAATAATGTCATTATATCTTCACGAAAGTATCGCCAATAAGTTGTCGAGGTTCCCCCGATGAAAATGAGTCCAAACACGATCTACTTCGGACTATTTTTTAATTTTATGTAGTGTAGGGAGCAAGGAAAATGAGACCTGGATCAAGGGACAAGTGAAATAGTCCGAATAAAGTCGTGTTTGGACTCATTTTCATCGGGAGAACTTCGCCAATCTAATACTTTCGTACAGGTACAACAAAAATAAATGTGGTACCATGAGTAAGGAGAACGAAAATGGCGTCGAATAATTTTTGCTTAGTCGTAGGGCATACTAAGATCGACTGGACCGTCTGATCCAATAATGTTCCATGAAATGCAATATGTTCTTACATGCAGGATAAGTAATAATGCCCTCGCACGCAACGGACGTTCTTGGCGGCGTAATCACGATCGGTGGAATCTTCGCGCGACCGATGCCCCTGGAAGGCTTCGACCAGCCTGCCCCGTTGCTTCGCAGGAAGAGCTTCAGCTCGTCGTACAGCTCGAAGAGCTTCCTCGCGTTTCGATATTTTATGTTCCCGGCGTAATAGGAGTGCCTCGTGAGAGGCAGGATGTAAACTTGCAAGTAGCCTCCCATAGTATCTGCTAGGGCTTTCAGCATCAGGTGCTTCGTTTTTCCTATCGACAGCTTGCGCACACTCTCCAAACAAATGTGAAAGTAATCCATCAACATGGCGATGTACCGATCGTTCTCGTAATTTAGAACTTTCACCTGTGGGATCACCATCAAGGGGTGCGTATTAACAGAAATTTTATGGACGTGTCGATAAACGTAACGTTCCCTTTTATAATAAGTTCCAATGAACAGATTATCAATTATTAACTACGTATCGCAGCATTTTAATACACTCGTGCATATACTTTAAATAAAATATCAAAAATGTTAGCTTCGTGTATCAATATGTAGTTAAACATATTCAATTTATTTTTCGAAAAAAATTGCTGGAAGATCATTATTGCTATTTATGGCAAAGTTCCCAAGTTGATCGCGAAATAGTTTCGGTTCTTACTGACAAATGGTGCCATCAATTTCTAGTTACTGACACAACAGATAAATATTTTACTTTCGTCGAGTATGTATAACATGTCTGACCATTATTCGTTACTTCTACTTATGTTAGATATTCGTAAACATAGGTCAGAAAAATTGTGCTTTCTTCAACATCGGTAACTGATAAAACAACCATTGCACTTTTCATCAGTCGATAAAGTAACAGTAATGATTTTTCACAGGCAAGGTATACGAGTAGACTTTAATACTAAATGCGTTAATAAAATCCTCCAATCAAGAGTTACGATTGTTTAAACATACGAAACTTTTCTGGCCATATATTATATTTTCGGTAAAGAATTTTTTTCTCGAAAATGCGTAGGAATTCGGGGGTATGTCTATTCACCAAAAATGATTGTAATTGACCCCCGCAACCAAAAATAATTTTTTAATTTTACTGAGAAAATTCTGCATCTAAATATAATTCGTACCATTTACCGATGAATAGTCGGTGTAAATATGCCGGTTATTTACTCATTCCGGAGAACCAGTTGCCGGGTAACACAAAGCTAATTGTAGCGAATTTAGAATTGTTTCTCGAGATATAAAAGTAAATTATACTGTCTAAAGTTTTGTGAGATCTAAGAGAGTATATAGTGCGGTTACGAAATTAGCAGATTACTCTTACAAGGGAACATACCGAAGTGTGGAAAGGAATTAAAAAAATGTAAGGTTAGGTCCAGAATACCTTTGGCAATAAATCTTGAAACATTCGTCTACTGTTTAACATAATAAATTCCTCCGTGGTCCAGCAATGCTTGACAGAGTCACTTTTCTCAAATAATACCGTGCCGATATTTTGTTCATGCTTGAAACCGACACCCATCACCCTAATATCACATTACAACAATATAATTAGATAATAGTGTAATCTTTATTTCTTAATAAACTTGTTGACACGATTTTCATCGAGATCGAGTAATCTATTTTTGGTAAGTAAAATAAATATGGTGCTGGTCACATTTTCGATCGCGTACCTTTTTATGTTAACGAAGATAGTGGCTGCAAACAACAGAAGAAACCATGGGAGGCATGATTTCATACTCTATTCGGTAAATTCCAGATGAATGCGATTTTTCCTTGCGAAATTCTGGAAAATTTACACCGATCTCTTGATCGTTTCCCAGTCATTATCTCGCGTTTGTTATGCGACTGAGTTCAGATTAATAGACCGTCATAAATAATTACACTATAGTCCTGCAAACTTTTGACCGAAAAATCGTCACATTATTGCCTCGCATTGTAATAAAGCAAGTCCTCGTGCGTTCACAAATATTTTGTACATATACATTTACATATTAAATAAAGTTTCTGTTTTTTTTTTTACAATTTCTGAAATTAAAGTTGCGCGGAACGTTCAGAAGACTTGCTGTATTTAAAAATTCTATCGGGAAAGGATCGAATTATGGTTTTATTTCTTTCAATCTCATTTGACATTAAGCACAGAACAGTCAAACATTTTATATAAAACGTTTTATCAGTTTCGTGACTCTTCACAAATGATTCCTATCGCCTGTGCCTTTAAAGTAACTAAAAAAAAAACGAGTTAAATGATTCTTGCAATAAAATGGTATGTATGCATTTTACATAACGTGCATATTTCTCGAACATAACAAGGGTTACAACGTAAAGAGGTCGTGGTTAACATAACCTTATCGTCAAGCGAACAATTCTCGACATCGTCGTTAAAATTGTCTTCGCAGTTCTGGATTCTGGCGCGGAGGACTGTCTTGGAATGAAAAATTATGTATTTGGCGCTTTCATTTTACACAAGAACCGCAAGTGCAACATCTTCACCTCGTCCTTGTTCATTTTCACGACACCTTCTTGGTTATCTATGGAAAGTAATGTACCCACGGCTTCCCTGTCTTCGCCGATAATTACTTTAACCCGATCGCCCTGCGACGGAACCACCGGTTCCAGTTCCTCGCAGACCAAATTCACGACCCTATCTTCAACCGGTAGGAAGACTGCGCACATGCCACCCTGTCGACAAAATATATACATCGCGGCGTACAAGCACATTACGAGTTAATTAATTAGTACCGGGTTTCGAACATCGAATGAAAACATTACAAAAATAAAACCGTTTGTCTGACCCAGCAAACTTTGATTAGATATAATTAGTTAAAATACTTACTAACCTTAATAGACGATTAAAGGTTTTGTAAACAGGTCATTTGGTATAGCGTCATTACAATCATTATTTTCTTAATTTTTGATTTACTGAAAAGCAATTGTGAACAAGTTATTGATGATGTATCACTTACGGATATTCCTCGGATGACACCCTGTTGCCCGGCAAGTGCAGGGTCCTGATGGGAGTGACGAATTCGAACCTCGATGTCTGTGGTGTGCCACTCGGTCCCTCCTACTATCGCAGATCCGACGCTGGCGTCTAGACCAGCACCTGGTGTTTGTGGATTGTACGGACTACCTGCCACGCCTTGAAGAAACAATGCCCCGAAGATGGTAGAACCCAATTTCGTTCAAAACGCAACTCTGAACAACATTGAACGCAAAGAATAACACTTACCAGGCGTCATAGGACTATAACCCATTGGCGAAGGCGTAGCGAATGCTCCATGAGGACTGGTAGTGTACCCAGTACCACTTGGCGAGGGAGTAGCAACGTAACCCGCAGGGCTGGGGCTCGCGGAAGCACTTCCAGCCGGGCTAGGACTCGGTTGATACGAGCTGAAACTCTGCTCCGAACCGTACATCGTGCCAGGTGTTTGTGGCGTGAATGGTCCACCAGTTGGGGGGTAACCTGGTGCGTAACCAGGAGATCCGCCTTCCTCCATGTTGTAGCCGTCAAAATCGTTCGTCCTTGCAGGAGTATTAGTGACCGCTGGATCCCAGGCACCTGACTGTCCCGGAGTGCGTGACCCATCGTGGGATGGCGTCATCGAGCCATAATGAGGTGTACGGGAACCATCTGTGAATTTAGGAAGTTAGAAATCAGTAGACCAGTTCCTTTGGACGTTTGCAGTGGGAAGCTCGGATATCGAAGATACTCACTTTCGTACATAGGTGTCTGGGAACCATGCATAGGCGTCTTTGACCCGTCTCTGGCATACATCGGTGTTTGCCCACCCATGCTGTACGCTGGTGTCCTGTTGTAACTGCTGAAACCACCATCCTTTGTTGGCACGCCCACGTTTGCGATGTGGGACCTGTCCACGGAGATGGTTTGACACGTGGAGTGCAGTTCTACGCGAGCAGTCGTCTCCGTGGCGTCCTTTACGATACCAACGTTTCCTTTGTAAGGTCCACCAGTGATTTTTATGGTGGTACCTATCAGTTCTCTGTCGCGGCGAGCTCCTCCTCCGCGGCCCCTGCCTCTTCCACCTCCACCCCTTCCAAAACCGCCTCTGTGACCAAACGAAACTGATAAATATCGGTACGTATAACAGGACAACTGTATACTGACCCGCTAGGATGCATCGGCGAGGCGATCCTTGGCGACATAAATCCTGCCACCGGCGACATGGCGGTTATGTTGGCCTTGTTTCCACCAGACAGTTGCAAGTGCCTCGTTTTGCAGACGAATATACCGCCATTGTCCACGAACATTCGCGAGTGTAGAAACGCGAAGCTTCTGTACAGATGTTTTATTTCGCCACCCCTTCCAGCGTGTGGTCCGTCCACGACTTTAACGATGTCCTTCTTCTGTATGGTGTTCTGTTGAGAATCTAATGCCACTGCATTTCTGTTCTCGCGTCGTTTCGTTAGACCTTGAGGTCTAGCCTCTATCACCTTCCCGTGCATGGAAAGCACGTGGAAATTCTCGCGTTCGAGACGAACGATCACGCCGACCGTTTGCGCGTCTAACTGAACTAAATCGCCCCACTGAAATTGACCTAAACTATCCACGCCGGTTGCCATATCCGAACAGAGCTGCAAGTCCCTCGGGAGGACTTCGAGCTCGTGCATCGACAGATCAGAAAACAAAACTACTCTGTTCTGCTCTACTCGGACTATCAGACCGGTATCGCTTTCGTATCGTCCTGCAACGACCTGCAAACGATCGATCGAGTTGATTTTATTCGACTTTCGACTTTTGTTCGTTGAAAAGACATTTGTTTTTCATTTTTTTTTATATTACCTTAACGTGATCGCCCATCGTGAAGTACTTCCGCAACTCCGACGCTTGGAATTCCAACGCCTCCTTGAGTTCTTCGTGTTTTGGCATAACCATTATCATGTTTCCATCTATCGAAACGATCTTTCCTTGCAAGTTTATCAATTCACCCTCGCATACCTCGACGTTGTCTCCGGTACTGAACGAGTGAGTCACCGCTGCGTCTTCCCTGTTACTGGAAGTCCCGGTTCCTGGACCTCCGCTTAAATCTATTTCAACACCCTCTGGAGCCTCTTCGAATCTTTCTAATTCGGAAAGCGTCGGTTTCACGCCCTCCGCGATAATCGCGCTCGTGGTGAAATTTTTGTACAAGAATCTGCATCAAAACGAATACTTGTTCGAAGAATCTAATTTCACAATAATTCGACGACTCACGGCGATACATACCCTTTTCTGCTGTATCGATTTCCTTCGAAAATCAAGAAATCACCGTCGCTGGTTACTTCTCCGCCAATAGCACGAATTGCTTCGGGGTCGAACGGTTTCGCCGGCGGTCTTCTTTTCTTTTTGCGTTTCAGGGCTTCGGATTCACTTTGCGCGGTTCTTAAAGCTCCGCGGGGTCTAGTATAATCGATTCTAGGCAGCAGTTTCAAATGAACCTGATTCTGCGCCAAGTCAACGTAATCAACCTGAGCTATATCATCTTTATAAATGCCTCTCTTTAGTCTAACCCACTGTTTCGCCTTTAAGCCTGTCTGCTCTTTAACTACGCGTAATACATCGGTCATTTCCTTGATCGGTACCATTTGTTGCTTCCAAATACCCATTCTTAAGTTTCCTACGTTTTCGATAGCAGCCTTCACGTGCGGCTGCTTGTACGCTTCTATGTAAATGTAACCCTTTACTCCCTCAGGAGCAACGACACTCTTTATCTGTAGAGGTTCGTCTGATAAATAAAATCACACGATTAGAAACGATTACGATTATTTAACCAACGGAGCAATAAAAAAATTGTTGCATACTTGAAAATTGATAAGTTATGAACTTCCGCATTAACAAAAGTACAGTGGCTTTCTCCTCCCCAATGCGACATTTCACCATCCAAAGATTTGGATCTTTAACACCCGGCAACAATGTTTGCTGAGTAATTTCGTCGCTCATTTCCTCCCCACCATCCCCAAAATGACGAGCGGCCACAGACTCGTCTGCGTACTTTTTTCTCAAATACTCTTCTATTTCATCCTCTTTTTGAGAACTGATAAAAATTATAAATGTTAGTTCAGGAACAAACTATCTTAAAATAGTTTAAGATTCTGATATTTACTCCCAAAGATTGGTGCCTCTACGTCTTCCTTCAATTTCTCTTGCAGTGGGTCCCAATTCGTCCACTTCGTTCCCCACAATACCAATTTCTTGAGCACCCTCTTCCCATTCATCGTCGTCCTCAACTTCATCATCTACTTCAGCTTCATCTATGATGAAACCACCATACTTGTCTTTTTTCTTCTTCTTCCTAGGCCTGTCGTCATCTTCTTCCTCTTCTTCCTCGTCATATTCGCTGCTTCCATCCAAGTCTTCACCCTCGGGTTCTTCTTCAGGCTCCACCAGCTCCTCGTCCCCAGACCTGGCTTCTTCTGCCTCGTCTCCTCTACCATCCTCAGAACTTGAGGTTCCATAAATTTTATTTCTAACTTCTATATACTTTCACACCATACATATTTTGTTTCTTTACATACTGCATACATTTTTACATAGACATACACATAATATCATACAAAGTCATTGTTTATTTTCTTTAAACTTACCTTCTTAAGAGATGTACACAAATACATTAATATCATGGTACATTACAAAAATATAATGCACAAATATCTAAGAATTGCATAGGTTCCAAGAAGATAAATACACCCGAGAAAGATAACATTTCAAGATTCTCAAATACCAAAATGCCAACGAGTATCAACAACCATACACCACACGTTACGAAACTGAGCTCGATAATTTATATAATGTTCCAAGAATAAATTTGACTCACCCAGACACCGATCGTGATCGTGATCGCGATCTCGACGCACTTCTGGATCGCGATCTAGACGGGCTTCTGCTCCGAGAAACACTGCGTGATCTTTCCCCGACGCTGCCAGCATCGCTGCCAGCTGCAGACTTTACGGAGCGGTTTTCTTCTTGATCGCTTTCGCTGCCTCCGCCACCGCGGTCGCTTTCGTTGTCGGACAGATTGCTCGCTTCTGAATCCGACATTTTAATTCCGAAAATTAAACGAATCCCGTCGAATAGAAACTATTGAGCACGAATCGTAACAGCTTGGTTAGGCCAACAAGACGCACGAAGCACGGAATAACCGATGCAAAAATACATAAGAAAGGTTATGTGGCGATGTTTCGTGAAATCGTCGCCAGAGTGCTGCAAATGGATTCCCGCAACTGTATATGTTGAAACTATATGATAAACGAGTAAACATTATTCAATGATAGGAAACTGTTGTTGATGGCTAATATTATGATAACAGAGATTGGAAACAACAAATAAATGATGATGTTCTTGACATAAGAATATTTAAACAGAAATTAAAGATTTCCTTTTTTATTTAGCAACGCGTCATTTTTATCTATATTGTTAGTTACGATATCGTTTGAAAACTTTGAGAATTAATCTTGTTAATAAATTGCACAATTACGATTTAAATGGAAATTAATTCAGTATGAAATAGGTATTAAATCAGTTACCATTGCTAGCAAAAGTAACAATGTATACACAGTTTTCGTTACCTTGACAATAAATAAACACGAATTATTATTGATCTGTCGCTTTCAACGTCCTAAAACGACTTTATTGTGAATAAATGGAGTGAACTTATCGTTCTAAAACATGTCTGACCTGGCGAAAAATTTATTAACGCAATATTATGGACTCGGTTCAGAAACGATAGGCAAGAAATTTCTATCTATTCACAAATCTGTCGAAGACGCGAAGAATGAAGAAGAGAAACAGATTTCCGAGCAAATTTCTTTAACAACGAACGAAGAAAATGTGTCTGAAGATGAATCTCAAGTAATAATGATTGTTATTTATGATATTGCGAACTTTGGTTTCTGTAAATTAATAATCGTTAACCGAATTGCAAAAACTGAATTAATTAAAATAATTCATGCTCATAGGACGACATTACCCGAAAATTTAGTACAACGAGTGAATCATATCGAAGGCCATCGCGTGTTTTTAATAATATAGAAGATGCATACGACTCTGATGAAAATTCGGATACGTTTGAAATTGATCTCGGACAAAATATTCTATGCAATTTTTCCGAAAACACGCTACGTTCTGCGCCACGCGAATTATCAAGCACAATTCCAGCTACTGAAACGAGAGGAAACGACTCGAAGGACGCAACCGGAAGTGACTCGAGTTTAACATTCGTCGAAGACATTTCCCGGGACAACGCTTCGGACGTTTCTGGCGCGACACTTAAAAAATCGCAGAAATCTTCGAAAACCAGTACACCTCTGCCACCAATATCGAAGAAAAAACCTGTCTGCAACGAAACATTTGCAGATTTTTCCAACACTGGTTTAACACAATTTCCTAATGAAATATTGAACAGGTTTTCGCAATTAAGGGTATATGGCATTTTCAAGTAATTTTACAAAAATGATCCTGCGATTTACACAATTTTTTTCTATTATCTACTCACAATTTGAAAATATTTTATGACTCTAGATGTTGTATATGGCGGATAATAGTCTGACTATACTCCCAGATGAAGTTTTCAGATCTTTGAGATACTTACAGTGGTTGGACATCAGAAATAATCAACTTTCATCGCTACCGAGTAGTATTGAATCACATCCGTCTATAGAAACGCTTCTTCTTCAGGGAAATAAAATAGTGGAATTACCATTGGAACTTTGTAGGTTTTATTAAATCGAAGAATACAATTGTACAATAAAGACATTCATTACTGAATAAATATATTTAGAACCAAATAATTATTTGAATCGGCTGAAAAAAACTATTAAAAAAGATTGAATATTCACATAAGATTTGACGTTAAAAAATGGCAAACGTTCTGTTTTCTTATGTTCCAGGCACCCTGTCGAACCTAAAAACTCTCCAAGTAACACAAAATCCTCTTACAGTGCCACCAAAAGACATTGTGGTTTTGGGTTTTAAAGAGATTTTGAAATTTTTGACAATGGAATGGAATAAAACATATCCTGAAAGCCAAGTGGAAGTCAGGGAAAGTGAGTATTATTATTGGTGCTTATAACGATTGAAAACGCAGAAAACATTAGAGTACAATTTTTATTTTCTACTTCAGGCAAAATCGAGCCAAAACTTTCAACAATCCTCTGTTATCAGTCCCCCAGAAAGAGCAAGAAAAAAGTCACACCATACAAAAACACAGTTCGAAATAAAATTGTATCCACCAGAGAAAAACGCAAATCTTACAAGCCCAGTAACAGGTACTATGATACAAAATCCGCTTCTTTAACGAACATTAATTACATATTTAAAAGAAAAACAACAGATCTTTGCGACTCCTGTTTAAATAAAACTATTGATCCAGAAACGAGTGGAAGACAAAGCAATACGCGCGAGAATACGAAGTGTAGTTGTTCGAGAACAGTAAACAGTTGGAGTAAAACTTGCGTTCGTACTGAAATTAATAATACGAATAATAAGATTTTACGATTGACGGATCCGTCTCCGAGATCCCTTTACGTGAGACAAAATGTAAAGACTCTGAAAACTTATACTAAATCGTTAGAAAAAGAGTGTAGACTTAAGTTCTCTAACACTAAACTTGAACGTGTCGTTCCCTCGAAAATAGAAACTAAATTTTCGTTGGTAGAAAACAATGAAAAATATAACAGTACAGAAAATATCGACCAAATTTTTGATATTATCACAAACGATAGAAAGAGATTTAAGTTACATTCGTTGAGATTACAAAATCCAGATTGGATGTTGTCGTGTTTAGAAAATTATATAGGGATAGTGAAGTAGGTCAGTTATGTATTGTGTACGTAGTCAAGAAATCGTAGAATGATAAATATTTGTTGAAAAAAGTATTTTATAAAGCTATTTTATTTAATAATGGATGTTCCCTGCTTTTTGCAATTAACTCAGGTGTGAAAATAAAGGTGCAAATACTTCGATGGAACGTCGCTTGTTATTAGCTTCAAAAATAAAAGAATTATTTAACACGCAAGCATCATTACTTCAAAAATTAAAGTAAGAGTTTCTATATTCTCAATATTAGATGCAAAACACAATTACTTGAGCCAACTCGATTGTTTAGGGATCAAAATGTTCTAAAAGAGTGGAGGCGCGACAGAAGAAGTTTTAACATAGCTATGGAAAAAGCGATGAAACGAAACGAAGGTACAATACCGAATTTCACTGCGTTTATATTGTTATTAAGTGAAATATTTATTCGATAGACGATATTCCTTTTGGTTTCGATCCGGAGGATTATACTTCTATATTCAAACAAAAACCTAAATCTAAGAAATGCAGACAGAGATTCTTTCCACCCAAGTGAGTGAAGAATTTTGAACAGTTTTGCATAGAAAATTTATATAAAAAAAATATAATTCGATCGTTCGTCTCTTGTAGAAATATTAACAAGAAAATTAGCGATATATTAGAATCCATGAAACAACTCAAAATAGAAACTGCTGATGGAGTAACTCCTAGAACCAAACAAAACTTGCTGGAAAAAGAAATAGAGAAGGTGCTCGATACAATAATTTTAGTGAATATAAAACAGTCGTTACAGTAAGAAAGTACGTTTTACGAAACATATCGAGTTCATGCAATTTTCTTCAAATTTCAGATATTACAATGCCAAACTGAAATTCAGAATTTGCAAAAATACAACGACGTTGCAACGGTATATCTGAAAAATTGAACAAAGTCTACCAGCGATTCCTGCGAAAATCATTAGTTGCGTTGCAACACAGCCACTCTATCGTTTCAATTTCGATTACGCCAAAAGTATCAGTCTTGACATATTTATTTAAATAAATCAGTAGTAATCACATATCGTTCCATAGTGTTAACTACACATACATCACTTACAAATACACGACGAGATAACTGGAAACATCACTGTGCACGCATCGTAAGATGCAGAACATAAATATTAAAAAGTTTGTTACTTTACAAAAGAGATATGCATAAAATCATTTACATCAACTCTCTACAACCCAAATTATATTTCGTTTCCGATAAGATACTGATAATTGAATGTATACTGAAAAGTATTTTTCAAACTTTTAATTGTTTTAGATTGACTGTTTCAAAATAAAAATATCGATAGAGACAACACGGGGTTATAAAGAGTTAACTGAATCCTTTGTAAAGATGTATCAACGTACTTTCCACCAGATAAACGTGATTGTAAACAAATCTTAAGAATAATTCATTGTGCACTCATCCTAGGAAAATTTCTTTGACGATGAGACATACTATAGTCTTAATAGCTGTGAAAAAGTTGTGAAAATCTGTTAGACACAAATTTTATTCAAACGCTGGGTCCAATTCCATAGTTCTCCTTTCCTATAGTAATACAAAAAAAAAACAGTCATAGATGTGTTCCTAAAAAAACTAATCAAGGAGAAAATCCAATTTTTCTAGATGATTTCATTTTATTAAATCGTACTGGAAACAAAAATTTTTCAGATGGAAACATTTTACGAAATATAATACACTTGGTTACATTCGCGAAGACTTATAGTGTGCCCCATTTGTAAAAGAATATTAATAAGTCTGCGAAAAGGACGGAAAATATAAAGAATGCTTTCCAGTATTCCCGTCAGGGCAGCTTTCCTCTGTTCGATCGTCGTAAAATCGCAGTTTAGAGTATAAAAATTCTATAAAGTGGTAATCCGAATTAAAATCGATTCGAGTTACACGAATGGTTTTCGCGACGATCGAACGCCTCGCGATTTCGTTCATGGCACTACATCGAATCCTAGTACGATTCTGTTTCGAGCAGAATAAAAAGATCACGCCTCAGTCCGCAATACATCTGTCGTTATAATAGTACTGATAATAGTTATAAGGCAAATATCTATGATCTCCATTTTTATTTCATTTCTTCTGTTGTATGAGTGCGTGTGCGCGTGTTCTCCAACTGATTCTGTACATTTAATACACTGTCGCATAAAGGATAGTACGGACAACTAATTTGTTAGTATTTAATCGGCAATGTAGCAATCTAATTGTTATAAATTCGTTACTAATTTATAATTATCGTTCTTTCCAGAACATGGACAATTTTTCATGCTTTTCACCCGTGACTAAATTACTGATGATGGTAATAAACAATTAATATTATTAAAACAAACGATCTCATAAAAAAAAAGAACTCATCTTATTCAGATTACGATTAATTAACTGCTCCGATACATTTGGATGCTAATGAAATAATTAATATCTTCTAAACAATTCTACATATCGTATCTTGTGGTAATATATACACACAAAAGTATATGTATTGCAAGCGTGGAGCCAATCCGCTAGCGATACCGAATCTGAGCGATTAGGAGCAATAATATTAAGGCGATAGATTGAACGTAAAAAGGCCTCGTGGTAGGCGTACTAAAGACCAAGTATGTACACTTCGTAGTGAAAATTTTACTATGAAGCAATAAAATGCCTGTGGGATTAGGGTATGCTTTCTCGGGAACACAGATAAAAAAAATTAAAACAGAACACCTTCGTCGCATTCTTGTAGCGTTAGTTTTCCGATAAGAAAATATCTTTCAACCGGTTAAAAAAGCTTCGACAATTTATCGTTTGAACACGCATACTGGCATTATTTTTTCCACCATACATCATTCAACACGTTATATACATTTTCTTTTCAAGAAAACTTCCTATTAATACACAAGCATACCGGATATACGGAAGTTCCATAGCGTTACAACACACAAATGCAAATTTATAAAATAAACAGATTCCTCTTTTTCCATTCTGTGACGATTCGCTCCATTAATGCTTATTATTGCACATTTTACACTTTCACGTTCTTTCTCCCTACTCAGCGACGCGTACGTCGCCATTTAATTTATACCGTATATACATTGCATGTACGCATATATCGTTAAAACACATTTGGGTGATTTTATAATTTAAGAAGGCAGGTATTCTGGGGACAGTTCTCGGAAAGCAATTACGAATCATCAAGGATCGTATAACGTGAAATCTGCCTATGTTATCTTTCGTATTCCCATAGAAAGGTATCGATTTCTTCGACAAATAATCACTCCCGTCCATTGTACGAAAACACATAATGGACAGAAATACTCTTCGATTATTTTAGAAATAAATAATTTCTATGCCATCCGTACGCTTCTAAGTCACAGAAGCTTTCTTCGACGACGGACCGAGCAAGTATACTTTATTCACAAATAACACTGGTGTACTCACTCTTTGTTAGAAGCTTCTACACATAGTTTTGATCCCTGGATGCTCCTCGTGCGCCGGATTCAAATCGACGAAGCCTAATTTACTGTAAAACTCGTGCGACTCCTTCTCCGTACACGACATCGTGGTATGCACACCGAAGGAACCTGAAAACATTGTCAAGGAAAAGGATTGTTAACTATAATTGTGAGTTCGCGACGTCATTTGAGTTTTCACTCGAGGATTATTCACCGTTTGCTCTCAGAGCGGCGAGAATGCAGGTGATTAGTCTTTTAGGGACTGACTGGTCCGTCACGCTTGGTAATACTGCGCAGAAAAGTTTTGACGGATGTTGCCTGCACAATTGTTCAGACACGTCTGGGTTAAACGAATGGAAATACCGTATCGCGTCCTAGAAGCAAAGTACAGAAGTTGATGCACCGAATGAGAAACGTGTGGAATAAATAAACAGTCGATTCTTTATCCTGTTCTTTTTTTTTGGCCCTTTCAATAACAGAGAATTACTTAAATCTAATACCTGAACATTCTGTGGTAAATCATTTATGTTGTCGTCTAACGGGTACTTCATACACAATTCAGGAATTATAGAAACAGCCATTTTTTGATTGAAAGTCTTTATATTCAAGGCTGCCAACGCGTAACCAACTATACCGGTTTCGTCTTCGACGACCATACACATTTCTGGACTCAATGTTAAGAAACCGCCGAGGAATCTGTATGAAAAATCAACCACTGATGAAAATTCTATTTATACAGAAAATTATCAGTATCGTTGGGAATGCAACCCGTAGTAGCGAATATGTTAAAATGCAACGGGTATATTTTAAATTTATTGTTCCTTTATACCTATCTGCTACTGCAGACGGCATCGTACAGCCACAGATTTTATTGCACACAGAGTAAACCGCTTCTTCGTCGCTTACTAAGTAAGGTCTAATCGTGTAGATTTTACTACTGGGCACTTCCGGTGCTTTGTAAACGAATAAATCATTACCACTGTCTACAGGGATTAATCTCTGTAAAAAGTAAAAATGGTTTGTATCGTCGTGCCCGTTAAAATGATTAAATACAATGAATGCACCTGTAAATCAGCTGTTAGTCCTCCGCGGAATACCCATGGCTCTTGATCCCCACTCATAAACGTTTCTTTCCAACCATTTGAGAACCCTATCCCGAGACACAGTATTTGGGCTTAATAAACGGTGAAATACAAGGCTTATGTGCGCGCGATAATGCAGTTTATGAAATTAATGAAATGGTCTCCACTGTTCTGAGCACTAATTTTGCTTAAATTTGTAACATGCATAAAGTACACTTCGATCGATGGCGCTCTGTTTTCTTTACTTCGCTTCGCTCTAAATACATTACTGTACGGGATCGAAAGAATCGTACTGCGAAATAAAGAAATCCATCCGTATCGAAAAACTACGGTGCATCATTTTATCGACTAAGTGAAATCACATTTAACACACACACACGTTCGAAACGAGTTGGTTGCATATCGAGCAATTTTTAAATAAAAGAAATACCGCGAAGAACGATTAATTACTGATTTCCAGCGTTAAACGATTAATTACCGATATCGAGGCTAGAACCGATTGCTGTGAACACAACGAAAATTGACTAACGAATGTTGCACCAAAGTTCGCGCAGTGATAAATTTCGGAGATAATGGGAGGGAGAATAGGATTGGTGAGAGGGTAATCCAGTTTGCCAAAATGCGCCTGAAATAAAACTCCTACTACTCCTGAAAAGAACATTGTTTCTGGAACTAAAAGAAATTAGTACAGGCAAGTTGGCAAAAGGAGGATGTTTCACTGGTCGTTCACAAGTCATGAAAGATGCTTTCTCAAAAACAAAACCACGATTTCGCAAAACCGTTACACGTTATTGCAAATAATAAAATACATTCGTAAACTCCGAAAAATAACTTTTAAAAAAAAAAAGCGTACAACGTACAACTTTTGTTGGATTGTGTCTGACCAGTACAATATTCAGGAGAAACTCTTAGCAGTTCATAATATTGTGTCCTAGCTTTGCCAATTTTGTAAATGCTGTAGATGGAGCTACTTTGTATGCAAAAATTATACGTGGACAGTTTATGTCAATTGGTAATCAGAGACGAATTTTATGGAGTAAAATTCAAGTAAAAATATATACACAAATGTTCTGTATGTACAAAATTTGTGTGTATATGTTGTTGTAATTTTTGCAAAATAAGAAAGTATTTCCATCCGGTTGCAAACTATATTATGTGTAAAAGGTATTTGTGTTGAATTTGTGTCGAGTACACATAGATCCTTCAAGGCATCAGAACGCTGCTTCTACGCGCAAATCTCTTGCTTGTTATTAATTATAATAATAGTCTTTTTTTTACAAAGCTTCAAACGCAAACTGATAGTATGCGACTGTCTTCGCTGGTTTGAAGCTTTGTTAATCGCGCGCTGTTTTTTGTTGGATTACTCAGACTGGTGAATTGCATACATGTGTAGCTGCCCTGGGTAAACGTTGTCATCGTCGACGGGAATCTGCCAAACGCTATCAACAAGACAGAAAACACAGAAATGGACGTTAGTCAATGAATTGAAGGGTGTACTGTTCCTCATACACTCATACTGCTGGCAAAAACTATTCGCTGCAAGAATTATTTTCCTCTACACGTGTGATATTCTTTATCCAACATTACAGCACGTGAAATCACTATTGTATAATTTCAATGCAACGAATACATTTCTGCCAAACAATCTGCGAAAGAAAGTCAACCAATATGTTAATAGCTGGCACAAGGTTATCTAAAACACAGTATTTGTTCGGGTCCACATTGATGCTGTTAAATAGTTTCCCAAGAAAGTCTTTGCTACGGAAAATTGTTTCGCCGAATACGGTAGTTCCCCGCTTCAAGACAAAAGATCGGGTCCGACAGCTGCCTTGAATCGCCGGTAGGAATAGAATTCTATTTTGAGGCGAAGCTCGTCATTTTTAATATTTTTCATTATATCTTTATGAGAATATTATCAATGAATTGTAAAGATTTTGTCGATAAACATAAATTCAAACACAGCTTCATTCAGAGATATCTGCATTTGCACGAGTCATGTTTGGACTCATTTTCATCAGAAAAATCTCATCAATCCGTTGGTAAGATTACCATATGAAGATGTAACGAAGAATATAAAAATTTTTCATCAAAGCAGTTTTATCGTTTAAAAAAAAAAAAAAAAAAAAAATGGTGGAGGGTGATTCCGTGGTTTACTGCCGGGGAAAAAATTCAATCTTGAAGCGGAGAACTACTGTATCGCGCCAGAAAGCCACATCAATTCTCCTTATTCTTGTAATGCGCATATATTTACAGTTTTCCAGAATCAAGTTTGCTATTAAAAGGTACAAAGAAAAGGACGAGAAGTGCTGTGACTCGCTTCATTTGCCAACAGAATCATAAATAGGAAGCCGTCAGTCGACAAATAAGAAAATCATTTCATAAAAAGGTTTGTATGCAGTCGAACATAAAAAGCCTAATTATTGGTTTTTCAGTGTTGAATGAGTTATTTTCTGTTTCAGTTTTGTATAAGGGATCATGTATTTTGCAATTGTACAATAGTATCTGCCGGAAATACGAATGTACCAAGAAATTAAAACAGTAAGTTCATCTTATGGTTTTAACTCATTCTGATATTGACTTACGGCAACCCGTGTTCGTTCGTTTCGCGCGCCACGCGGTACATTTGATTCTAAAGCGCAGAAACAAATGTACAAATGCGATTCCACAGATATGCGATCTATGAAATATTTCAGCTCCAACTATTACTGATCTTTGTTCACTTCTTGTTTTAAAGCACTAACATTTCTACGACCAACGAAAATAACAGAAATCATTCGATCTTTTAACTGATTTCTTAATCAAATTCCTTCTTTTTTTTTTTAAAGTGTAACTTAATTGTTGTGCTGTATTATAATTTAGTGTGCTAATTTATGTTTCAGAAACAATGTTTCTTACTTATTCCTCATTCAGAGAAACAAAATAATATTCAAATTTTCTAATGATTGCATTCATAAAGAGTATCTATAGTGAACAACACATTAAATTCACGTAAAAATAAGTTAACAAGTTATCAGTAATTTTCGGAATTAGTAGTTTATGTTTTTTGCGTGTTTTATGATTGTATGAATGATATCATTTTACATGGAAGTGTAGTGATATCTGTGTACATTATTAAAAAATGTTACATAAACATTTTCCAATATTGGATACAAAACCATGTATTCAATACAGAATAGATACAAATTTCTTTTTCAATACTATAAAAGTATTTTCAATTTTTGGACATAAATTTATATTAGATATAAGAATGATACCTTCACTGATAAAATATATACATTTTATATAAAAACACAGCTTCCTTGTAAAATGACTAAATGAGTGAGTTAAAAAAAAGAATAGAACATTACACTTACCAATACTCGAGACACTTTTGTTCTGAAATATAAGTATAGGTAGTAAATTATAGTACTTTTGAGAAAAATTAATAACAGCACTCATCTGTAGCACAACAAATACAACTCTCTACTAGTCCAGATAATGAAAAAAATTAAATAAAAAAAATAAAAATTATTAACATTTCGAACGGATATGAATAATTTTTGTTGTATCGATCATTGTACCAGCATACTAGCATCTTGAGTGAACTTTCTTTATATACTTTACTATTACTGTTTTTACGTAATTCATAATTACACGAATGAATGATGTAAGGGGTTATGTGATATTAAAGATGGCATCACAATTATAATACTACATCTCAAGTTTTCGAACTATTTTCTACGTGGACCGAAGCACCTTAATGTTTCTTTTTAAAGATACGTATTAAAATATAGCAAGATACTGTTAAATGTGTTCAGTTCATTATATAAGTAACAATGCAACTTACCCAACCATTTCACGTAACTGTTTAAGAGAGATACAACCCCTCTCATATCCCACACATACGAATACAGATCATATAGCAACTCACGATTATTACAATATGTAAGTCGTTGAAATAATCTATTTACAGCATTGCACATGTCGTTTAATTTAGCCGCCCGCGCGTGCCATTCTTCGATCTGAAATTCCCGTAGTAAATTTCGATATCGACGCCTTTAAAATCGATATTTATCCCGAGTCACGTTGTTATTTACGCGCACACACTTTATTTTCGACATAAAATAAGGGCAGTACTTACATTGGATTGCGACACAGCCTCGTCTTCTTTCACTTTTCTCATGACAACGTGGGCGTTACTTTTCAACCAATTAAATTCTTGTAGCAATTGAATACCTTGACCGCCATGTTCGAACGGCAAATAAAAGAGGTCGCACAATAACGATAAATCCTCTTGCCTCAATCGTTTGTCAGCATCGATGGAATCCTGAGACTCCTGATCAGCGTTATCGGTAGCGTCATGATTCTCACTGTCGTTTTCAACGATCATTTGAGTACCATTTACTACGGGCGAAGTACTATCTACTTCTACTTGCATGCTGCCAGAAGCTTCACTGCACGTCTGTAAAACAAAATCGTAAGATTATATAAATTATTATAACTATTGATACCCGAGTAGACTCACCGAAGTATTTTCTATCATAACATAGTCTTCCGTATGAATCTTGGCCGCGTGTGCTGGAGAATTATTAGGCGTTGTGTTACAATCCATCGGTTCGATGGACGACAAAGTGTTCGAAGCTGTGACGTGTTCGACACTAGTCGAAATCGTTGGAATAATAGGCTCGCTAATAACGGCTGTATCGGATACTAAAGAATTCATAACTGGACCAGAAGGTGGCACAAAATTGTCGCTAGACGTTACGTTCGAACAAACTTCAGCCAATGCTTGAAGGTGAGTGGAAGTCGTTATTGGCGCTGGCGTCGAGGAAACAGTAGTCGTCGTTGTTGACGTGAGACTCATGCATGTATTTACGGAAGGAATTATGGGAATTGGGATTGTCGGAGCGACACATGGTTGTGGTTTTGCTATAACGCCCCATACGGCTTTCTTTTTGTTAAATTCTAGTAACCAATCGTTAATGGCATTTTTTAAAGCGTGTCGAGGATGATACATATTCGGAGACATCGTGGAAGGAACATCTTCGCCGATTAAGCCGTCCTCCGTTTCAGTTTCTAACCTTATATCAGCAGAATCGTCTAGAAAGTGCGTAATAAACAATAAGCTAATTCAATTTTAGCATATTACAGTATCAGAATTAAATACTTACTTAAGGTTAAATCTCTCTTTCCGTCGATGTTACATTTGCTCCACTGTGCCAGTGTATGAATCGCTACGAAATTTGCTCCATATTCACAGTTGGGATTCGTCAAGACGCCTCTCAGTTTGGGAATCAAATCGGGAGATCGGCCGGAATATGGCCCTAAGAATACCCTTTTTTGATCATAATCATTGGCGTGTAAATTATCCCATATAACCGGCGGCCTCCTCAAAACCTCGGTAATCTCCTCAATGGATTCAATGGTTAAAAGTCTTGATATTACTTTAGGACCGGTCCACATTATATCAATTTCCTGAGCCAATTTGCTTCCAAGTGTATTCAGATATTCTGAAGATGCTACATTTGGCATTGCACGCGTAGCACAATACTGTGTTGGGCACAAAAGGAATGTAGGTTGACCAAGGTGTTGAAATATATCGTTTGTAACAGAAACCTGTTAACCAAATGTTACGATTAATCATCAAAAAAATATTCCACGGTTGACACACAGGTCAAAATATTTAATACATACTTGTGCATGGGCAAATGACTGAAACACTTCTTTGTCTGCTTCGCTCATCTCTGGCTCTATATCGTCGAACAACAATGCAAAGGCAGTGCAACCAAACTGGCTAACTTGCTCCAATTTTCTTTTTAATATGGTAACTTCTTTTGTGCTTGAGTAAGTGATATCCAAGCCTGGCGACAGAGCATAATAAAACGTAATACCGCATTCTCTAGCAGCTGTTATCAGCCCTGTTAAATGTTCTGCTTCTTCCACTGTGTACAAATCTCTCCAATACGCGCGATGTTTATAATCATCTTTTGGCGCGTACAGATAGGAATCCATTCCCCATTTTTTCAGTCTGAAAATCATTTAATAAAACATCTCGATACGATCGAACGAAGATTTTAACACGGCACGCGTACGCGTTAAAAATCATCGTGATATACTTACTTTTGAAACAGGTCCTTCCTTTGTTCGGTGGTCCAAGGCCGGCCGTAAAAACCTGCAACAGCAAAATGTATTTTTTATGGGAACAACACGAGCTATTGTAACTAACATCGCGTTCCATTCGTTCCCCCTCCTACGCGTAGCCGTCGCGAACGATGACCATATACGTGTTTCGTGTCGTTCGATCCTCTGTTTACGCACCTTCGACGACGCCACAGATGAAATTCCCGTTTTTCATATTTAAATTCGCGGCTCCATTTGTCTCCGCCATTGCGGGCCACAGGAGACACGTTTGTTTAGTATCGGACCACGAAAATGGCTAGAAGAGTTGTCGGCTGCAAAATGCTGTCGTTTCCCCGAGATACGCACGAGACCAGAATCAACGTTGCCTTCCTCGCGGCACAACTCTTACGAGCAAATGTCACGACAGCATTACTCGTGTTCTCAATTGAGGAAAGAATTCACTCAGAACCGTGCGATATCGAAGGAACAAAAATACCGTTTCCTGTATTTGACACAGACTGCAGTACTGCACCCACCATCACCCGCTGCCCTGGTCGATACTGAACGATGTCTCGATCCCATCGACTGCACACAAAGCGATTAACGGAAAGATCCGTTGGATCGTGGCGTCATCTACGTTTCGAATTGAGGTTACGGTTTCAAACGCGAGTTCCTCGTCGTCAAGATCGCGCGGGAAAGTAGTTTTAGCAAATTGTCGATTTCGTCGAATGTACGAGCACATTTTAGGTCGAAAGCAAGTAACTTCGATAGAACGTGTTATTCCTTTCGGACAATCTGTTTCGACCAGTAAATAAGTTGTTGGTGGAGAGTGAAAAGGAAAGTTAGAAATGCTTAGCTAGTGCAGCATTTCTGCAGTGACTTTGCCAGAAATGGGTCTGTTAGTGCAGTGTCCCTTAACCTCTCGTGACTTGTGATCGCCTTTCGAATTTCATTAACTGAATTGATTGCTTGTAATACGAAAAAATGAAGATTTGGAATAATGAAAGCATAATTGTGTCATCGGTAAGTAATACGCTTTGTAAACAATTAATTTGTTGATATATTCATTAAGAGAACAATGGTCATGATATTTGGATTACTTTTTTAATGGTGAAATATCGAATTTATCTAATGATTGGTTATTTATTATATCTCGGTTAAGAAGAGAATATTTTTCATTTCATATACTCGCCACAAGATGGCCGTCCATAGAAACGTTGTAGATACTTTTTTTCTTACTCGTCATTTGAAGTTCAACATTTCATACATGGTAAAAATTGTTATTCTATGAACTATATTGCCTTGTTAATTAAGATATAACCTATCAAAAAAGGAAATAACATTGATTTCGAAGTCCCGAAAAATCCTTATTATAATGTATTTTTCTAATACGTGTTTCTATTATCAAAAATGTGTTAGGTGTTTAAAGTGATCAAGTTATATGAGATATCCTATTATATACGAACCAATCGTCGATCGACAATATATAGGAAACTACCAATGTTGATTATTGACAATTTGTGAGTAATTTTTGACAAAGTTTGAAAACAAATTGCTTTTATTAGTTTTCTTTACCTAACTTGTTAATATTTTTCAACAGAGATGCAGTTGAATCAACAAGACGAATTTTCAGTGGATACAAAAAGATGTCGTAACGGATACGTAATATGATGGCGATCGAACTATTCCGACCGCATTTGTGGTTTCAAAATTAACAGTTGCACGAATGTCACAATAAGGTCAGTTATTTGAGAAATTCCATTTCCTATCCCCGCTTTTGCTCTCTTAAATAATAATATTTGTTATTTTATCGTCGGTCGAAATAATGCAACGAAATTGCTGTACGAACAATATTTCTTTACTTTTGTTGCACATTTTTGTTCCCCCTCCCAACAAAAACATACGATATGAAAATTAATATGGAAACAAATTTTTATTACGATAATTGCTTAATACATTCGATATTTATTGTATACATATATGCATATGTTTCGTATAGTCGTTCGAATAGGTATCCAATGGTACCAACGTAAAGAAATCATTACATCGACCGCGAAATCAAATTTACGAGGGTACGAACGAAATTCGTCCTATATATTCATACTAGTTTTGTCAGCTGCATCGATTAAACGTAGTCAACGTATACGTGATTTCGGTATCGCATAACCTCAGTGTTCGTGCTACAGGAAACGTCACATAAAACATAGTCCTACTGTACTCGTTTGCACACGCAATGAACATTCAAATAGATACTTTTGAACAGAAAAGAATCCGAGAAAATATCGAAAAAAGATATTACTCGATATTGACTCGCGAATAACATAATTTGTTTTACATCTAATCATACCGGAATATTTTTTTGTGTCCAATGGTGGGTATGAGGGGGCCATCGAGGCTTGAGATTCATAAAAAAAATCTACTATTTGAATTTTAATTATTTCAAGTGATTTCTTTGTTCGTTATCAAACATAGAACAACCATCGAAACTTTGATATTTCAAATCTTTGGGATCTTAACTTTTTTTAAATTAGATCACATAGCAATTTGTTTATAAGAGGTTAAAACGATATAAGAAAATTATATAAGTACGATCGTTACAACTCCAATGATCAATCCATTAATACAAATAGGTGTTTATGGTATCTACATTTTTCTGTTTTAAAAATCTTCTTTCGCGTTCACCCTTAAGGGTCGTGCCTCCTAATTTGGACATTATTAGCCTACACAACGCAAAATTGAACGATTTTTGCAAATTCTTGACGGTCCGAACCGTCGAAAAATTGCGGACAAAATAATCGATCGCAATGTTTACAGTATTCTGTCCATGGAAGAAAATGCCAGATGACGCGAGACGATACAATTCTGTCCGAAAAGCGTATTTTCGTTGCGTCGCGCGTGCGCATGGCTTCGAAATTAGGGGCGTTCCTCAGACATTTACCACCCGGGGTGTTAGAAATTATTCTATTCAATCATAGTTATCGTTTCAGAGATTTGTTTCGTTAAGAAAATATACACTTTTATTTTTCTGCATTTTAACAATAACATGAACTATAGTAATTCATTATAAAATAACTAGTAAAGAAGTGGTGTATACTAAAGTACATATTAAACATAAATATTCGGAGCCCCAACGAATGACAATGATTTTACGTTACTAGAAATTTTGTGTTCTATGCTAATTACTTTTAAGTTAAGTTTTAAGAATGTTATAGTTATTTGAAACACTAAAATATTACCGTGATGGTTTTTTTCCTTTTGAATTCTAATATTTGAATAAACGGACGAATGTATCCTTTTGTTACATTCTGATTTGAACAAACATCGAGTAATAGATTTGTTAAAGTTGTCAAGACCGATTATTATAGTATTTAATATCTTTATCCATTGATAATGGTCGCAGATTATTAAAAAAAAAATGAAAACTTTCGCCGTGAGCGTACGGCCGTTAAAATCGTTCTTCCATTTCCGGGCGGAAGTGCGCCAAAAACAGTTTCAAGCTGCAACAATGTCGTTCCAACGAATTCAAATCGACGCTACGTTCTTCCAAGTTAATAATGCTCGTAATATTTAAAGAAAATAAATTGTTATTGCGCCCGTTGCGCCCGCGGCAGGGCTCGCGCCTGGTCGGAATCGAAAGGTTGGCGAATCGTTTCGCGTGAGCGTCGCGCGGCGTCGCTGCGATCGTTCCGCCAAAGAGGGGTGTAGTTTTTTTTCGGTCGTGGTGGTGGGGGTGTCGAAGGGGCGGGTATGGCCCGTGGTTGTCACGACGGAGCCGTATCAGTGTGAGGCCGGCTATCAGCCGCCTAACATCGAGGTCGGGATTACGCTTGCACACATAACACGACTGCCGCAGGCACCCACACATACACATTCATATATATATATATACACACGCGCTCTCACACACCCACAAACACACTTGCGACAGCCGTGTACGGATTCTCGCGGATTCTCTCGTCGTGGCCAGAACGAGCTGAGGGACCTTGCAAACTGTTCACGCGGGGAATCCTTTCTGGCCGACAACGGGTGGGCAGCCCTTTCTCCATGCAGTATGCGTCGTAATCGATAAGGACGAGAGAGCGAGGCGCGTGTATGGGATCGTCTTAAAGGAAACGTCGCGCCCTTCGAGTATGTCGAAATGAATGAAAGCCACGGGAGATTCTGAGAGAGCGGGAGAAAGAGAGAAAGCGTGATAGTGAGATAGAGAGAGAAAGGGAGAGAAATAGAGCGAGTGCGTGCGAGCGATTGGGCGAGGTGAGAGCGAGAGAGACGGGAACGTAAGGAATCCATGCGCGTCGATGGTGAAAGGGGAGAAAAAGTCGCGAGATTATAGGGGAAACCAAGAAACGAGATATCGCGCGCGCGCGTGCGCGTACGTGTGTGTCTGTGTGCCCGTGAAACGATAGAAAGAAAAAGGATAATCGGACGCGATCGTGCGGGGAACGCTTTCGTAATTTGTTTCTCGTTTGACAGTCGCAGGATCGGCCACGAAACGGACACACCGGGTCCCCGGGAAGAGTGGACTGCTAGGGAAAGAGAGTGAGTGACAGGACGAGAGGGAGCTGGGTGGCCTGGGTAAGGAAACAACGGGGGCAGTTTTCACGCGATCGTCGAGATACATTGGCGGTGAGTGCGGTATCGAGAGTAATTAAGCAGTCGCGGGATTACACGGTAATAATGGCTGGTCGCGATTGACCGAGAGAGAGAAAGACACACACGAAGGGGAGAGAGCGTGTGCGCGGCGGTGTACGCTGGCTACATCTATCCAAGTCGACAGGGGCGGCGAAGGAGGAAGCGCGAAAGGAGAGGGTGAACGGAAAGCGGCGGGATCGCAATCGAAGGGAATCAGATGTCCTCGACGGCCGTACCCGGAACGGATATGTCGTTAACGGCGGATGGATTTAGCGAGACCCTTCCTACGAACTGAGCCAAAGGCGATTCGAGATTGTAATCGCGGCCTGAGACGGGCACGGACCGATGATTTTCGATCGATTCCCAGTCGCAGGGCATCGTGAGTCCAGTTCCACAATCTGCCATGCCGTCGGACTGCCGTCGGAGACGCGCGCCGACGTCCACTGACGACGACACTTAGCTGAGATGTGCCATTTTCGATAAAAGAGAGAGAGAGAGAGAGAAGAACGGTCGTCACGACATCTGGATCTTAAACGATGCTCGGTAGTCTGTCGAAGGTGGGAGACAGAGCACACCGGTGATCAGTGAGCGCGAGGGAGGGAAAAAGAGAGGGAGCGCGAGAGGATGGCACCTGGATACTCGCGCGTGGCCCAGCCGTACCTGGAGGACCGCGTCGCCGCGACGAAACGCAGGAAGCAACGCGAGACGGATCACGCGAAAGTAAATAACCGTTGCCCGCGAGCCGTGTCTCGGTTCTGAGTGGCCTGACCGTGTTTTCCTTATTTTTCTTTTTTTTTCGTTCCGTTCCTTTATTTCGTCACGTGCGCGTCGATGGTCAATAGTGAGACGCTACTTCAGAAAATAACAACCGTGCTATTCGCGAGTATTCTCGGCTCGACGAACGCGCAATCCGTCCCAGTACGAGAACGATATAACCGGCGTGGAAGCGAAGACGAATCGGCGACTGGGCTCGTTCGTACCAATCGTGTGCGGCGTCGGGAAACAGTGCGACGAAGGGGTGGGGGGAGGCAAGGGAGGACGGGGCATGCCTGGTAACGAGGCGGCGTGATCGTTTCGAGCGAGCAACAGCAGCACATGCTACGGAGATCCGTATCAATTCGCGACTGTGATTTCTAAGCTTAAGGTTTAAACAATTATTCAACAAGAGGAGGTACAGCGAGAGAAAAGGATAAAGACGGCGCGAAGAGGAAAACGTTTAGCCGCGCTAGATAAAACAAAAATCGTCCCATTGTGATACTAAGATATATTAAACGAAGATATTAAGGTGAACACGTGCGCTCAAGGAGATGGGTGTGAATGAAAGGGGGCGCGACACGCAGTGGTGCCAGGATGAAATGCGAGTGTAATTAATGGAAACGATGGTCGATCGCGGGGCATGCGTCGGATCTACAAACTGTGATACACCGATAACCACGCTTAGAAGAGCAGACTGATGGTCGATCACTGACGTCGAATTCAAGTGTACCCAAAACGAACTGAGTGGGATGAATCGCCGGTTTGGAATCGCGCTCTCCACCGCCTCGTGATACGTTCGAAGGTACGTTACTTGAATTATTTGGCCCTCTCGTTGGTCTGGCTCGTTAAACGTCGATCGAAATTCGTGTACTGTTTGAATACCTATAGCGTGTCCCATAGCTTAATAGCCAAACTTTCTCGGTGGTAGTAGTCAGGTATACAAAAGTAAAGGTTACGAAGGAAACGAGCCTATTACTACGATATTTACATTTGGTCATGTTTATACGTTAAACACTTCGAAGGTAATTTTCGCCAGTACCATTAATAAGTTGAAGATTTGATCCCATAGTTTGGCTAAAAGTCGTTCAACACTCAATTTTTATCTTTGTAAAAAGTATATGATGCATTAAACTGGATAAAATCGAAATAAAATTGTTGAAGTAATAAAAGCAAACTTCACCCGTTGTTAATTTTGAATCGTCAAACACGGTGGATATTTTGAAATAGAGTCTTGATTCTGGCAACGCTGAAAGTAACGTGCTACTCTTGAAGACCTCGGGCAGTAAACACAACTCGCATAAACGGGCGAAACGTAAATATTGCTGACCTGTGCCTACATTATTTCGCAGCAATGGTTCACTATTCGTGAAGAAAGTTTGAAATAAGAAACGTCGATTATATTTTGCGGAGTTTATCAATTAAGTAACGAAGAATGGTCCTATAAAAACTGAACTACTACTTTCAAGTAGAGTATATACGATTTATAAATTATTCGAGAATCGGCAGAGTTATTTGTGTGTAGAAAATTTATTATTATATGAGACCCGCTATTTTCTAATTTGAAACAACCGTTGCAACGACTAAAGTTTTTGAAATCAAACTATAATTTATATATGATACCGTAAATCACTTCAGAGCGAATTCATAATGTGTTTCTCGGCGACAGAAACTATATTTAACTGGAAAATAATTTAAAAAGAGTCTTAACAGTGTTCTTTCACCAGTTGAAAGGCTTCACGTGAAAATTAATTAACGATTCGTGTTCTGCACCCAGATATTCATACTCGATAAAACTACATTTTTTCCATTAAACGCGATGGGGAACCCAAACTGTTGTTTATTAAAATGAATATTTTCCTGTCGCGTAACACAGAATCGAAAGTAACGTTTATTAAAATTAATATTTTTCCGTTCCGCGTGACAGAGAATTAATGCAAACTTTTATTAAAATTGGAATTTCACTATTCCAGGAAAAATCTGAACGATTTTTTATCTGAAATTATTTATTGTTTGAAAGTTAATGTTCGAATGCCCTTGACTCTGTTTCCGCGTTATCGTTGCAAATGAAACCACGCAGCTTGAAAATGTCTGTGGCCCAACGAAACGTGAATCGATGTGACGCTCACACCCTAACGCGTTTGATGGACGATAAAAATCACGTGTATACGTTAGTTGTCACGAGGAAATCAAGCAAAAGTCGCGCCACGCGAACTGACTGAATAAACACAGTCCTTTACAAACAGAAAAACTGATTCAGACGGATAGAAAAATACACGCGACACGGGAATGGAAAAAGAACATTAGGGTTCCATTCAAATTCTTTCGATTCAGCGCTGCACGGTATTGTGAAAATGCAACACAAATTACTATCAGTTATGAAATGATTACATTTCATCTGTTACACAGGCTTGTAAACGTAAAAAATAGTAATAGGGTGCACAATATGAGATTAATTTTCATTCTTCTATACAAGATACAAGTGGAATATAATTAAATAATATAATTTCCTGGTGTATTCCCTAGTTAAAATTAAATAAAAAAATGTTTGGTAGTCGTGGTTTCTATACGTAAAAAATAAATGAGTTCAGTACCAATGTTTGTTTTTGTTCGTTGGTTTTGTGCTGCAGATATCTGCGAAATTTTGTAACAGGGGTTCCAACTCACGTTGTGTTTTAAACAACTTTAACCCTCTTACCCCAAAGCTATTTCAACCAGTGCTATTGAAACCTGTCAAAACTGTTTATTCAACGTCTGTTCGGCACAATGCCCAGGAAAAGCTCTTGACAGTTCATAAAATTCAAAAAAACATAAAAGACAGTTCGCAAACTAGATTTGTAAACATTCCAGATGGGCCTACCCCTCGTAAAACAATTATAAAGTATCTAACTGATGTGAATTTTATACTGTACAATTTAGACAAATCACGTGTACTAGCAAATAGATCATTAATTATAGCATCTACAGAATTCCCCGCTTTCAAGTGACAATTTTTATGTCGGATTCAAGCAACGGAATAATCTTCTCTACTGTTTATATTTATGTAGAGTGAGCATTGTATTCTTATTGGCCTTTGAGATGAAAATCGCTGCCCACCCCGCTTTTAAGTGAATTTGCGTGTTCAATTTTGTTACTTGAAAGCGGGTCTCACTGTACAGTCGGCGACAAAAAGATAGATTAGCCCTTTAACTTCGTATTTGTACGTAATTTTCAGGACAATTTACTTGACAGGAATAACTTACCTTCAATTTTTATGGTGTAAAGGTAATATAACATAAAAGCGACTCTTTTTGTCGTATCAAAGAGGATTCACTTTTGTATGATATTACTTTTACACCATGACAAATGAAGGTAAGCCATCCTTGTCAAGTAATATCTTCACTAGGAATTGGCCTCGTGAATTCTGAAGGCTTTCTAACAAATTTCCATTCATTTTTCTCGAGAAAACAATTTTTAAACATTTCGGGAATTTTTGAAGATATATATTATACATATAGAAGATTATTTAAACGATAGTCACAATAAAATAGAATTTCGAACGCGATGATCTATGATCTTTCATCATAGTAAAAGTAACAGCATTCCTCTGCTGATTGTTTGGATGCAAAAAGCTTCACACATTCGATTTAATGTGGTCATCAATTACCTCTCGTTAAAAAAGTACTCGATTTCTTGAAAAATGGGATCTAGAGTTCGCATTATATAACTGTCTGAATCACGGTTTTAATTGCAAAATCATAATTTCGTTTCCAATAACGTTGCAAAAACAGTAAGACCCGATTTCCTTTCAACTAGTTTAAAAAGTAAACGAAAATATAAAAACTCTAACAAATGCAAGATGTATACTGTTATAAACGGCGCAAAAAGAGCTTTGAAAAAAATATTAATACGTACGTATTCTTCGTCTCGATGAACAATTTAAAAATAACTGGAAGCAAAGTGACTGAAACGAGCGATATTTTCTGGGCCACCCTAATAAAACCAAGCGAACCAATCTTTTTGTCGCAGACTATGTACAGAATGATTCCAGAAACTAGGACAAGCTTTAGCTCTTTTCTAGGCAAAGATACAAAAAAATTGATACAAGAAATAGTTGAATCCCGTAATGGGAACTATCGTTCAATGATATAATTTTTTGTTCCGGTACGATACGTTAAGTGCAATACGCAGTTGGACTAGTTTCTTAATTGAAATTATGCACTTTTTAATACAAAAATGTTTTTTGCTTTTTTTTTTACCATTGAAAATACATCGCGAAATTTTGTGTATTTTATTTTTGGGAAATTATTTCGTTCCAGCAGCTGTTTAAACATTTCAGCGTGAAATGTTTAAACGTGTTGTTTGCTCGCTTCTTTCGCATTTATCATTATATTCGTGGGGCGTGTAACAGTTATATTGGCGCAATTATTATTTTAATTCGCACGCTATCGATCGAAATGAGAAGCTGTGAATCTAAATTTGAATTTTTTTATTCGATAAAAACGACAACTACTCTGGAGGATCCAAATTTCACTGATTGTGAGTTAATAAACCCTTAAAAAATGGGGTTCTCGAGGAGATTGTCAAAAGACACTCAGATCTAAATTGCCCCAATGCGCTATACTTCGGTTATTACGAAACTAAACAAATACAAAGATATGTTTTCGTCGTAAAACGAGAGCTCGTCCCAGTTTCCATAACCACCCCGTACGTGGAGCGCCCATAGGCGTTCGCCGATCGATTTAACGCCTTCAGGCGTCAATAGCAGCGAGAGGGTTGATTCTCCGTTTGCCTCTTCCGCGAAGTTTCAAACGCAAAACAAATCTACGTGGTATTGTTCCAGCAACCGAAACGCTCGTCTTCGAGGCGGAATCGAAGGGGACAGTCATCAGCCGGGTTTCACGCGAGGAAACGCGACCGTTGATGAGAGCAACGTCGCCGGGGACTCTGGCGAAGGCCTAGAAGGGATCGTAGCGAGTGTCGATCGAGTTAGAGTGCAGACGCGAGAGGCAAGAGAGCGCAACACAGCGTCGCCGGAGCAGTCGCCAGGCATCGTGTACCACCCCCTGGCCACGGGGGGTGGGGCAGAAAGACCGTCAGCGTGGGTGCCGGTGCTGCAGGGGCGCGCCTGGCCCGTCGGCTCGCCCGGAGGTTAGCACGCCGACTAGCGGCTGGCTCGGGCCCGTTTCGCCGTACCGGCCTGGCGACTTCGGGGGGCCTCACGTCGGCGGCGGTGGTCGTGGCGGCCACGGGGGAGCAATCCGCTCCCCCAGCAGCTGCGCCACGCCATACCACGCCGAACGGAAGCGTCAGCGGGTCTAACTCGGACTCCAGTCGCAAGAACAGAGCCATGTCCATGAGGAGTCTCCATCGGCGCGTCTCCCACCCGTAAGTCCCACTTTTTCAATCACTTATCGCGGCTCTGGATGGGATCAAGGTTATTGTTACGTTCGAGGATTTTATTAGGAACCCTTTTCAGCTAAGAAATACTGACACGGAGGGGTCAAGACCTTTGGGTCTGCGATTTTTTCCTTGAAATTTTTCGGCGAAATGAAAAAATTTCAAATCGTTCTAAAAAAATTATTTTTGATTGGAGGGATCAATTACAATCACTTTTGGTGAATAGACATACCCTCGAAATCCTAACCAGTTTCGAGAAAAAAATTCTTTATCGAAAATATACTGTGTGGTCGAAAATGTTTCTATAACTTTGTAACGAAGCCCCAATCAGCAAATTAGTATCCTTGATTTTTGTCTTATCTTGGCCTCTAGAATCTCCCATTGAAATTTTTCCCAGGGGTGAAGGTACTCAATGGTTATTGAGAACTTCTTTCTATTTTGATGGCAAAGAAAGATTTAATAATTGTAGTTTTACCATTGAAGAAGTGAATGGTGGTAATGTAATATACTTTATACGTGATATACGTTTTGTTTGTATTTTCTGGTAGTTCTCGTTGAACATTTGTGCTGTGCGTGTACGTCATGTCCCACGAGACATGCAACAAACTCGTCCAGCACGCGTAACAGGTAACTCTGGACCAAAAGCATCATACATATACTAGGAGTCTATTTTCATCCCTCATAAACATTATTCATACAAACTTGCTATAATTTTCAAAGTATTATATTCACTTGACTAGTCTATTAATCAAAGATTTATAGCAACAACTTATTAGAAAACATCAAACAACAACGCTCGTTTAACAATAGAATCCTACAGATAGGAGATGAACCGATATACATAAATTAGAAATACAAAGTGTCTCATTTTTGATACCCCATAGTGACCTGCTGAACATGATGGAAGAGTTTGTCGGTTATCTCGCGGGACACCTTGTATATGTTCGATGCACGACAAAGTAGTTACGAGTTGGTTGGTTGACAATCTCGTAAGAGCTCTGAGTGCAAGGGTTAAATTGATACACTTGCGGGTACGAGCCACTAAATGTGTTTCTCTCCACACATTGCAGACCCTTAGTCTGTCGCTTTTATTCGGATCTTGCGCTATACTAAATCAGGATCAAGGTTAGGAAAATTACTCACGATAATTTAATAGCTTTCATTTTTTTTTTTGTTTAGAAATTATCGTGGAAAAATCGCAAGTTTCGCTCTCGATAAGAGGCACGATTATAAGGGTAAATAAAAAATCTGGCATAGAAAATGGAATGAAACTTGCAGGCGTTTCGAAAAATTCGTGTTAATCTGGACAACTTTCGTTTAGGAGCAATGTTTAATACAATGCGCGTATCAAAAGTTGCGGGAAGGTAGAGTTCCCAGACACGTCGGTTTCCAAAGTACGTCTGACTGCAGGCTGACCGCTATCACTTACTGCTTTCCACTAGCGCGGCTCAAGTACGTCTGACTGTTGGCTGGTCGTTTTCACTTACCGAGCTCTCCTCACTGTTCTAGATTTCGTTCAGCACTCTACGGTAGTAAAAGTCAATTATGCTTTCTTCTGGCTCGCTGTAATTTCTTAAACCTGGATTATTTTGAGAACCGTTTCGTACGAATGTGGATAATAACAATAAATTCAACTATTTATGTAAATTTAACACTTTGACATTAGTTCTGATGCATTTGCATATTTTTCTACATTTTATCCTTTCTCATGTCAGTAGCAAAACAGAGTCTTGCATTTTTACATTCAGAATTTTTAATTCAAATAAATCAAAATTGATTCTAGCGAATGTCATGTAATAATAATTTTGTATATGAATTTACAGAGTCATAAATTAGACTCCACAATATTTGAGCTAGTTTTGTTAGTTAAATAAGAAAATATTTATTGGTGTGAAGGAATTATAAAAGCTATTTGTTTTTAGAAAACGTTTTGTTGTTAAATTTTAAAAAAGTATTAGGACCTGTCTAGGTATCGTGGCAATTTACTCACGGCTCACCCGATATATGGCTGTTGTTTTTTATCCGTATGTGGCTCTCAAGTATGTCTGATTCCTGGCAGACTGTTTTCACTTACTGCACTCTCTCCACTGCCATCGTTCTAGATTTCGTTTCGCGCGCTCCAGTAGTAAGAGTCAATCATATTTTCCCCCCTTCTGCTATCATTTTTTACGAATGTATCTTGAATATTATTCCAACCACATATTGTGTGAAATAGCAACAATTTTACAGTCTCATTTATGTAAATATTATTACTATTTTTCGTCGGCGCGTGATTCTTAAGCACGTCTGACTACTTCTTGACTGTTTTCACTTACTTTATTCTTATACCTCGAAATTTATGTTCCTTTCTAAATAAAGACTTTTTTAATTTACTACTAGATAGTAGTACGTGGTTTCCAAGTATGTCTGACTACTGACATACCATTTTCACTTATCACGTTCACCCAGACTCTTTAGTTCTAAGTAGTACAAGTCAACCATTGGACATCCAGCTAAAATTCTTAATATTTTGAAAATTGTTTCCAATGAAAGTTGTTCTGAATAACAATTACTTTAATAATATATACGAATTATACACAAAACAATACAACTATGCCATGATTCATTTATAGAAACTTGAATCAGGATTTTAGTTGCCAAAAATGAATATCTTATCAAATACTGTTGTTATTATTAGAATTTAAGTATTGTTTACGATACGTACAATATTCTTGATCCCATCCTCGGGCCGTTGTGGCTTCTAGTAGCAACGTTTGGTCCTTTGACGCGCTCGAAACTCGATTAATCGAACTCGAAGCCAGAAACGAAGGCGGAACATGAATTCGAAGTTTAATTTCGGCTGTCGTTCTGCTTGAAGGAGATACCGTCTGCTTCGTCTATTTTTCACGAATTTGTTTCAGAACGTTGCGTTTATAAATACTGCTATCGATCCGCGCTTTTTCCAGTCGCCGGAGTTAAAAATATTAAAGGCGTGACGGTGGCTGTTTAACCAAATGGTTTATGAAACAATGCCGGACGACGCCGCTGAAATCGAGCTCGCGAACGCCTCGAGGGACCTATCGTTTTATTAATTAGAAACACTAGGACGAATAAGTCGATCCAGAGATCCATGGATCTCTGTCTAGTTCGCCACGTGCATGAATTAGATACTCCGTTCCGATTCGCGATCCTAGCGATCGGTTCTCGTCTATCGTAGACCATGAATCTCTGTTTTCATCGAACTCAAGATCTACAGAACTTACACCCTAAAATAATCACGATCAAAGAAACTTTCGACGATTCGTGCATTTCTATTGTACTGGGTTGGAGAAACGTCTCGATTTTCTAAACTAAATTCAGTCTTCTGTAATTCTCGCTCACAAGTGATCATTTTTTCAAGCAAAGGTGAAAATTGCTACGTATTTTCTAATAGTGTAATCACGTTACACACGACGGACGCTGATTTATTGACGAAATCGAGGACTCTTTGTCCAGCCCAATACGACTGCAATCTTTCATCTGCATTATTAGAACTTTCGAAACTGAACTATCGACATTGTCCCGTTACCTCTCATTTCTATCGAAGAGTTCAGTAACGACCATCAAACTCTGATCAGCGCAATACACGTTGTTCCACCGCAAGTTTATTGCTCGATTTATGAGCGACTTCTGAATGGCGGCGATTTTAATGAATAGCCCCGGATTAAACGGTCACTTTCCCCGATCGCAGCTTTATTTTCAAACCCCCTTCGTCCGTTGTTCTCACCTTTTCTTGGTCACCAATGCACGCGTTTTTCGAACGCCCTACGTGTCAATAAAGGAGGAAAATAATCTCGTAAAATGCCACGCGTTTATCAGCGCCGGAGAAACAAACGTCCGCGTTTGGTGCAGCTGCAGCTGCGGTTTCGAACAAGGCAAAATGAACTGACGGTTAGAAATAGTTAGGGGTTGTACGTATAATTGCGTTTATGCTCGCTGCAGGACGAAAGAAGCGGTTTTGCTTGAATGCGATTGTCGGAGCTTGGACGAGAGATAGTTTCGTTGAAGTCAAAGGCCACGGCGCGATGTTTGTAAATTTTAATCAATCCCTGCAGGTTTAGTCCAAAAAAGACGATAAACAATTATTTTGAAATTGATTAACTTTGGTAAAATAGGAATTAAGTTTTAAACAGTACCTAAATCATTTTTATTATAATTTATAAATAAATCGAACGTGTAGCGGAACCACGCGTGGATTATAGGTTATGGTGCATTTTTCTTTGTTTCTCGATTCGTTCGTAGGTCCAACCTTTGAGATACCTTAACGATAGTCGTATTTCGAATTCGTATTGTCAAATGCTTGTGCAGGATCGTTTCACCTTCGGCGAAATCGCGTGACAGTGCGATCGAAGCACGTTTTGGCGAACGACGCGGTTACATAACCGTTGAAAAAGGCGGCGACGCTCCCTCGATCCGGTCTCCGTGCCCTCTCCCCCCACTTGCACGTTCTCCAATCGCCGCTATTTTCCCCAAGCTGGTAACGGCCGCCTCCCCTACCCATTTCCAACGTCGCGGGAGAACGAAATTGTAGCCTCAGGCCAGATTCGCACTTGCTCGTGTCATCGCGAACGTTTTGTTCGCCGGCCGATCTGCTTTATCGCGCCTATGCAAACATCCTTGCGTTAAATGACGCGTCAAATCGGCGTCGAGCTGCTCCATTAACGCGGCCAAACTTCGGGACCACGCCCCCTCGGCGAAAAATTGCGAAAGAAACTTCGAGATTCTAAAATATATTGTTTTTTTTTTATATCAGACGTGAATATTTTATAGAAAAGAAGGCTAGTGCATGATGGCGAGACCTTCAGATGGCCTTGAGAGTTTTTTTTTTGTCAGATCTAGTGTTCCGAAGACGAATCCGTGTCACCGAAAACGTTCGATACACTTTATTTGCTCGACACAATTATGGTTTTCATTTTGGTACTTTGTATGTTTGACTTACTGATATTAATTGACTCGTACAATTTATTTACTCGTATATTTCTGGGTTCTAATAGTAAATATTTTTGTGAAGGGTTACATTTTTCGAGGTTTCAATAATTTGCTAATATTAATTATTTAATCTATTATAGGGGGGTTGATTGAAACTTGGATAGGGCTGGGAGCCAAAAAAAGTTGAGAAACACTGTGTTGGAGAACTCTTCAGTAAAGCTTATCTAGCACATTCTGCCTTAGACGCAACTAAACGTTTGAACAGTCTTCTAAATATTCAGATAAAACTTTGAAGCCAGGAAATGATCTTAAAAACTGTCATTTAATGGCGATAGTTTGAAGCAAGGGGAGATTTGACTTTTTAATATAAACTTTTGGAATAAATAGTGGATATAGGACGCGTGTCCATCGTTAATTAGTACGTATAATCATCCCTCGTGTGCAAGTCGAGTGTAAAATTGAAGTTTAAGAGTCGATTTATTCATGACGATTAGGAGAAATTTTGCAGATCTTTTTCTCGGTTTCGACTCGATCAACGTGTGCAATAACTCGCGAAATGATTACGCGACGAGTTTGCATAATCTTCCGGTAATTTACATAGTGTCGATATATAGGGTGGCTGACTAGAAACAGAACGCCTTAACATAGCAATAATGTAGCTTAAAAAATACTTTTGTTTGTTTGAGAAACCTCTTGACAGATCAAATTATCAAACAAAACTTTCAATTTACTACCATTCGATTGTAAGGGTTGGTGGTGGAAGTTACTTGAAAAAGATTAATTTTAACTATTGTTATTGAGTTCACTGAATCTAAAAAAGGGGCAGTTTTTGTGGATTATTTTATATTTCTCGTCGCTCTGTAGCTACGTTACGACATACAAGAATCTGCATTTTTTTCAACAGGTGATTTTATCCTCCCAAACTATAGTACGGCACCAGCGAAAAAATGGTTTTGTGTTGGAGATAAATTACTTTACTTTCACGCGATGTTTCAAACTTTTAACCTTGTTAGAAAATATTTTCTTCGAAATAGGACGAATTCTGGGCCATTCAAAGTTCATTGTACTTTTATTTTATGAATTCACTTACGTAGGGAATTAATTTCCATTTTTATTCGACAATTAAATTGTACTCTTTTATATTAATACTTTTTTCTATTATTTAAAAAAGTGAATATATTAAAGTGTTCTGTTTCTAGTAGGCCACCCTGTGTGTATTAACGTTTAAAGTTTCATACAGACTGAAATTTTTCGGTGAAAAAAAAAAATTTTAAATCGTTATAAAAAAATTATTTTTAGCTGTGGGGGTTTATTACAATCAGTTTTGGTGAATAGACATACCCCCGAAATCCTACGCATAATTTTGTTAATAACTTTTCAACGAAGCCTCAATCAACAAATTGGTATTCTTGATTTTCATCTTATTTTGGCCTCTAGAATCTCTCATTAAAATTTTTCCCAGGGGTGGCCGAACACCCTGTATATGTATACGTATCGGTGATTAATTTACGTTGACATAAAGTGGGTGGACGAACGGTCCTAGTTGTAAAATTCGTGTCGCTGCGCATGGCGTTGACAAATCACGTTTCTCATCGTTAAATCTTCCAATTTCCTGCGAAATCGTCACTTTTGTATTCATTTTTCGGCTATCCTGGAAAAACACCACGAATCGCCGAATCGTAATTTGTTTCGAGTTCTACGATTTCGTGGGGATACAAATACGGCCAAACCTCGATTTACGTGGTAGATTTGTTCCATGTAAATCGAGACTAACGTTTGTACACGATGTTCCATTTGAATCGATTCGTACGAGTATCTTCGTGATAGCGAAAACTCGTTAGTTCAGGAACTATTTTAATTGTAATATTGCTCAGTGAAATTGTAGTTGTAGTCGATCTAATTTAAATTAGTAATGTTACATTTACAATCGATGGATAAATATTTCCTGGGAGTAATTATTGGTATTTGTGAGTTATTAAGTGTAAGTTTTTATAGTCTCATTTTGCATTCACGATTACACAATGTTTGTTAGAAAAAGGGTAGCGATTATACACCTCTGGGCAATGTTTTCATTAAAAAGAAGCAAAATAATACTAGAGGCTTCCGAAATTCAGAAACGAACGATTTACTCCGTCACAACGAAACGGTTAAAGGACAAAGGGGGAGTCACGTTTTGTTCCGTTTTTCATTTGCACCCAACCGAAAGGGGGGAAAAAGGAATACTGTGAAGCAGAGAAATTCACGAACACTGGATTCATCCATGCTCAATCCTGCGTGAATTAACTTTGACATCATATATTACCCCATTCTCTCTGTATTTCAAACCAAATGCAATATAGAATATGCAAACAACCGTACACGCAGAGATATTCTAGAACATCTAGAATTTACATTCCGAATTGTTATTTCCAGTTATTGGGCGGAGTTTTATTAGAATCGATCGAAATAGTTAAAACGAAAGAAAACAAAAAATCATTGATCCCTGGAGAAGGGAAATAAATTGGTTGTGACCAATTTGCAAATATACTAGCTACAAGTCAACTAAAAATTCACATTTCACGAATGAGAAGAATGCATTCTATATTTCCAAAGGGAGGATCTTAATAATAACGTACATTACCCTCTTCATGGAATTTCATTCTGTAATAAATATCAAAACTCGTGTATTTGCCATTATATTTTTATGAAAATACTGCAAAAGGATTGGCGAGGTTCTCCCGATAAAAATGAGTCCAAACACGACCTCGATCAAACGATTTCTATTTACATGTATAGCAGGGAGAAAAAGAGATTAGACCTAGGTTCAAAAAACGTGGTAAAATTAAAAATAGTCCGAATGAGGTCGAGTTTGGACTCGTTCTTCTCGGGAAAGTCTCGCGAATAGATTAGCAATACTTCCATAAAGATATAATGAAAAATATATAAAAGTCACATTGTAAACAAATTATACTGTACATCGTTGATGGTATTTTCTGACTTTAAGAGACGAACCCTTCATCAGAGTCACTACGATTCAGTTCTTTTTGAAATTTATTGAAAACGATGATACTAGAAGGGGCAACATTATCCATTGACCGATTTTCAGTGCAAAATTTTTGGATTCCCCTTTTCCCAAAAAGCGTTCGTGCCACGCGTTCAAAAATACATGGTAAAATATTCAGGGAGATCAAATTCATGTCTCGTTCCTTCTGACCCATCGGTACGAGAATCGTTCGATTATAAATCATGCGCCACCCTTCCTCGAAGACGGGGTGTGAAACGTGGCCATAGTTGCCTCTTGGTGAATTCTATAAATGCACGGCGGCCGGGGGAAAACGTTATTGCGGCTCTTCTAATAACGCTCGCATGCATGCCAATAAAGAGGACCTCGCGACGTTAGAGGGTGGTAAGTGGCGGTTGCGTTTCGGAATCTAAGATAACAAGATAGAAACGGCAGAGGTGTACGGTAGGCGTTACAGAGAGTCGACCAGGGAGCAATCAATAACTGACCCATATTGTAGTCCTCGTTCTACTCTCTCCTCTATCTTCTCTCCGTCCTCCTCGTTCCTTCTTCGCAACCCCTGCACGATCGTTCTCCGTCTCTCAGCTGTTCTCTTACCCTCCCACGATTGTGTTTTCGACGTTTTCCTTTCTGTCGATTCCACCCCCTTCCCGCCCTCCCCCCACCGGCTTCGGAAAAATCGAGTCAGCGCGCTCGCGTTTTCTCTGCCCTATTGCTGGCACGTCAAACTCATTTTTGCCCCACGGCCAATTCACCGCGCTTATTTGCGGATTTACGATTACTTTGTCGCGTTAAAAAAATATTTACTCTGCTCAATTTTGTACAAAAAAAATTTTTTTTTTGTAAATCCAGTTCTCAGTCGAACCAATTTAAAAAATTGAGGTCACCTTAATTTTCGAAACGGTACTCCATATTTTTTATTTCGTGGAATCGTTGCTGATGGAAGTACGAGTTCAACGACCTACTATACTGTGATGTTTAGAAACCCTTGATCCCAGAAATTTAGGAGTTGATTAAAATTTTAAATTACTAAAATTGTGAATAACATAATATCGTTATGACCATCACAGATCCGTATCAGTTCGAATTTTTTATTATTTCAAACAAAATAATTCATTAATGAAGAGGTTGACCCCCTATTGCATGATCTTTTTATTTTCATTTCGACTACGGTCTGTCGTATTCGACGACTGTTAATGTTTGAGTTTAAGCTTCCGGATTTATTTATTTATGCGTATGTGTTTTTACTCTCGGGACTCTGTTAATATTTGCGTTTAATTTGCACCAAAGGTATCGATAGTTTTGAGATAGCGACGTGAGTTGGGTTGATTGATTTAAGGACCAATTCACATTTATAGAAGCTTCCATTATTCGTATTGCGTTAAAATATTCTCGATTTATTCATTATGTTACGTTTCCGTCATTTTTAGACGCTCCGTTCGATTTTTGAAAATATTAGACATAGGAATTTAATGAAATTCAAGGCGACAGTAGAATAAAACAAGTAAAAAGTTTGTCAAATTATTTCACGTGGATCAAACGTAAAAATTCTCTTTGACTCCTTCAGTGGGACGCCTTTCAAAAAGTTTGGAAACCGATAGTTTAGATGATCAGGGACAGTCTAAAATCAGAATCATCCATCCCTCTGTCGCAAGACCGTACTTCTTATTCAAAAAATCACAATTTACTTTACTCGTCAGTGACACACTCGACATTCTTTTCCATTTTTTTTTTTTTTTTTTTTTAATTATTTTCGCGTATATGCACACCGTTTCTGATCACCGAAAAACCCTCGCTCTTCCTCGTGGCTGAGAGGAAACTGCCTAGCCGAGCAGAAGGCTGGCGATCAAAGCCTTCCGGGGCCGGATCTCTTTCAACCTCCGATCAGAATTTCCTGCCTGAAGGTTGGGGCAGAGCAGAGACGCGTTTTTCGCGTCGTTCTAACAAGAACCCGCAGTGGATTAGCGAGACTCAATCTATCAACCAGTCGTCCCGTCGTTTGGCATACGTTCAATGTTGAATTATTCGCGTTGGATGTTGGCAGACGGGGATGGAGGGTTGGATGAGACGAACATGATCAGTTTTATTAACGAGTTCAAACCTAGCGCATGATTTCGTATATTCCACGTTGAATAGCGAAGCTCTAGAAATCGAGCAGCAGACGTCGGCAACGTTTATGCAGTAATTCCCGCTTTCAAATGACTATTTTTACGCTGTACTGCAGCTAAAGGATCATCCCCCGGTGCTATTTATGTCCGTAGATACGAGATACGCGTCTCGAGAACGATATTTATCGCGCGATAGATCGAATTTTATCCATCGACGATAATGAAAATTGTTTATATTTTTTATTGTATTTTTGTGACAGTATTGTTGAAGGATTGACGAGCTTTATCCAGTGAAAATGAGCCCAAACACGACCCTGTTCGGTCCATTTTGAATTATATGTATTGTAAGGAGAACGAAAGATTAGACTTAGGTTCAGAAAAATATAATAGCACGAGTAAATAGAATTTAGACTCTGTCGAGTAATTTTTATGTAGTCGCAGATCTTACGAGGGTTAATTTTAGGTCTAGTCTTTCTATCTACCTACTATAGTCGAAAAATAAACGTAGTGGGAAGGAAGCCGTGTTTGGGCTCATTTTCATCGGGGAAATCTCACTAGTCCATTTATAATACTCACACAAAGCTGCAACAATAAGTATGCAAAATTGATATAGAAGCAGGAAAATCCAAAAATCATTTTTTTATCCCAGAAAACATAAAAGTAAAGTACTAATAGATTTGATAATTATATAAAAGCAACCAAACCAGTTATTCTACGGTTAAAAGCATCTAAAAATTAATTATTTACGTTATCCAGAGAGTGATAGAAAATAGTAGATACGATGAAATTCCTGGAGTAGAGGGTTAACAAGTTGCAGTCCGCGACCCACCGGTGGGTCATTCAGGTGTGAACGTGTTTTAAACAAGGAAACACCGCAACGATTTCGCTAATTGTACGAGGGTGGCGATCCCTTCTGATCGGAATCACCGACCCAGATCTCTCACTCTCTTTGGCAGCGGGTAGGCCTTGTCGCCTAAATAGAGGCAGCCAAAGGCGTTTTTCGAGTGGGCCTGAAAGCCAAGCGGACCACCGCCGGGAGAAGTGCTGGAATGGTTCATATCTCAGCAATCTCTGTCGAGGTTCGCAGCTACCAGCCCTCGAGGACTCTACAATCTTTAATATTGCGTTCCTAACCCACATGCTGGGGCCGAACTGGCGAACAGCGACCCGGACCAGGTTGAGATGAAACACGTGGACGCGAGATATCTAGTCGCCCTGTTTATTATGCAGCGAAATGTCCTGTCGTTGAGTCTGCTGGCATTTTAGAAACTTTGCGCGCGGATCGTTATGACGATTTAAACGTTATAAGAGCGCCCGCGGGGCCGTCACGCTTTATAGCCAACGCTGGTGATGTGATTAACCTCGGTTTATCGTCTAATTTAAATTTACCGCGCGCACTGGCACTGATAACATCTGCTTTCCAGCAAATAAATTCGAAATTTTGTGAATATCACAAATACGTTCCTGTGATTATTATCCGTGAATCGGTGAGACTCTTCCGTCAAAAATGAGCCCAAACACGACCTTATTCAATCTATTTTTAATTTTTATGTATAGTAGGGAGAACAAGAAATTAATCCTGGGTTAAGAGAAATGTACCATGAGTAAGTAAAACGTGGATCATGAAGAGTAACGTTTGCTTAGTGCTAGCTCTTACGAGAGGTGACTAAAATTTACTACACAATTCTTGCATTTTCTTTCAGGACTCATCTCTCTTCTTCCGTGCTATAGCATAGATTTTCGAAAGGTTTATTAAGCAACATATCGTCAAATAAATACCAAATATAGTCGTGTTTGGACTCTTTTTCATCGGGAGGACACTCTCAATAATATTTAAGAAATAGAAAACATTTTTATTTTGCTATTAAATAGACAAGTCGATCGAAGAGTTCAATGTTTTTTTTTTTGTTTAAACGATCATTTACGACTTTTCATCTCGTGAGGCAACAGTCCACAACAGAGGAGATTATTTCGACGAATAAAATTAGGTTAAGCACGGACATTTCTTTTCGGTCTCGTGATAATTATATCCCCGACGACCACAGTGTCTCGATCAAACGGAGAAGTGAAAAAGAACTTTTTCGAAAGGTCCCACGCGACTTACTCGACAGTCGAAAAACGAAAGAGAATATATTATCGCTGGTGAATGAAATTAGCATCGAAATGAGCTGCGTTTTCGAAATCTTTGCCGCGGGACTTAAATCTTATCGCTTCTTCTAATCGCGAAAAAGTGAAACCGCGAAGAAGTCACTGATCATTCTGTTGTTGTGTTGGTAGGAATCGGAGAATTGTCGGGGCTTCCGGCCGATCAGCGTCGCAGACTATGAGCAATAGGGTACATTGACTCTTTTTTCTGAATTTTTTCCCCTTCACGTTTATTCTTTCTGCTTGGACTTTTCTCTACTTACTGTTTTTTACTGATTAATATGTCTATATTATAACTGTACGGTCTGTTTAGCCAGTCGGAATCATTTGTTTATTTTTTTTTTTCTTTCATTTTTTTATTCCTACATGTTTACTCTCACCGTTCTATCATACTATCTTTGTTATCTACCTTTCTTTAGAAGTATAATATTTCAATCTACCAGCTGTGAGATCTGCTCACGACCTTCTGATGTATTTCGCATGCCATCAACTATCTATCTTTTCATGCTCATCGATTTTTTCATGTTCACTACTTTTTATTGTATTATATATTTATGTATATGCATATATACATATTTATATATGTGTATTGTAAAGCGTTCACACCGTATATATAGTGCATTGAAGCGGCTAGAATACGATATATATCTCGTAGGAGGCACATTATTGTATTCATTAATGAATTTCTCTTTTATCGTATTTGCATGCGCTAAGAGGAGCGTTTACTTCACTGTAATATGCTGTATTTATCATTATGGTTATCACTATAGTTATTTTGATTCGTTTGTTTTTGTATATTTTTCTTTAACGATGTTCATGAACGATTCGATCTATCGTGAAGGTAAGTTCGTTTCAAGAGGAGCACAGAACGAATGCTTATTAATTAAATAACGAAGGCTTATTGAAATTTATAGAATTGTTCGTAGTATCAAATATCGACAATGAAAACAGAAATAAGTAAACTGGTAACCTTCGTTAGACACAAAATCAAAGCTTTTTAATTTACAGAATCGAAAACGAGTTACAGGTGAAATTAATCTGTTTTCAGTTGCCAATAATAACGCTGGTAATAGTATTTGCAAAAGTATCAGTTTTTTTCTCGAAGAAACCAAGAACTAATTTTTCCATCTCTGTGTCGTAGAATGTTTTAAAGCAAGTAGAGTAGTCGTGTATAATTTTGGCATTTGTCGTGCTGAAAATAAGATTTTATTGGCGAAGAAAAATTTAAATATTTATACTCTGTGTCTCTGTTAGAGTAGCATAAATGAATCGACAAGATTTTCCAGGTGAAAATAAGCCCAAACACGACTATGTTCCCTACAGTTTAAATTTATATGTATTGTACGGACAAACAAAGAGTGGTCCCAGATTTTTACTTTAGATTCCATTCTTTTATTGGCATTTTAAAAATATTCCACGTTTAATGAGTTCGTTCATACCGATCGGGATAGTCGAGAAGACCAATAGTCCAATTATTCCCCGTCGTACGAATTTATTAAGAAGTCGAGACCCCTCAGTTGCGATCCAAGAGGTGATCCGCGAACACCTGGGGATTCTTTATCGCCGTTCGCATATCGTTGCCGAAAAAATCAGCCAATAACTTTTCAAATAAGCCCGGAGGGTCCATTGTTCCAGCGGTTTGCTTTGTCACGCGGACGCGACCCGGCAGAATCGCTCACAAAGCGACGATCGGGATCGGCCGGTATCTGCAACAGGACAAAAAAAAAAAAGAGAGAGAAAAAAGAAAAAGATGAGAGGGTAGAAAAAAAAAATGGGGTGAAAGAAGCGTCAAATAGTCGAGCACCGAGCGAAACAATAGGCTTGTTCGTTTTGCAGTTTCGTGCACTCTAAAGCGCCCGTTGAGCCTTCGTTTATGCGGAAGCGTGTGTATAGGTGAACGGTTCCCTTTTATTCAACGCGAGGAAAGAGATATCCAACAGCCCCGGGGCTACCCCCGGCGCCTTGCGCTTTTTCTCGAGGATGAACGCAAGACCCACTCCTCTGCCCTCTATCGCGGTCTGATGATGATTAACCCCTTTGTGGCGATACAGAAAACGGCTGAGGACAAAGTGTCACGACGACGGAGATGGCTGCCACCGCGGGACGGGATTCACAGAGTTTTCGGCCGAGGGCGACCACTCGCGTAGTTAAAGCTAACACCCCTTCGGGGCTGCCGTGAAATATTTTTGGAACAATCTCCTTTGATGGACCACTACAGAGGGACGCGTTTCAACCGAACCGTTTGAACCGATTCGAGAGCTTAACCCAGCCATATTACCATTCGATAATATACAGGGTGTTCGGCCACCCATGGGAAAAATTTTAATGGAAGATTCTAGAGGACAAAATAAGAAGAAAATCAAGAATACTAATTTGTTGATCGAGGCTTCGTTAAGAAGTTATTAACGTTTAAAGTTGCGCCTGTGGAACGGCAATCTGCGTGCAGCTGCGTGCGCGCGGCAGTGGTTCTCACTCAGCATGACGTATCGACAGTAAACGTTAATAACTTTTTAACGAAGCCTCAGTCGACAAATTGGTATTCTTGATTTTCGTCTTATTTTGGTCTCTAGAATCTTCCATTAAAATATTTCCCAGGAGTGCAAGGAAAATTTAAACAGAAATCAGGGATAAACATAGGAAAAACACCGTAAAGAATTTATTTGAAAACTTCGTAAGTCCAGTAGTTTCCCAGTGAATCTTTGGAGGGTAGTTTCACCCCTTAAAATCGACGACGGTGTGCTTGCTTCGACCGAATGTGGTTCCCCCGAGCGAAAGCTCCGTGGTCTTCCGCAAGAATAATACAGGGAAGAGGGTGCAATATCGTTTCGACGCAATATACACGTGCCGTGCGACTCGAATCTCGCAGGAATCGAGCGTTTCGTATCGATTCCGCGTGGCCACGACGTCCGTTCGTCTCTCGACTCGAATCGAATCACGAGTCTCCTTCGCGCAACTAATGAAATCCCGGTGATTAAACGCGGCACCGATTCCGTTTGCTTACTCCGGACAGAACTTCCTGAATCGGAAGTTCCCGATGGAAACGGGGGTATCTTTCGTCCACGTTTTATCGCTGGGCATATAATTACTCGTAAAAGAAAGGAAAAGAATCATGGAAAGTATCGTTCTTTGTCTGCGCCGGGAAATTAAGAAACTTTCAACAAATAATTCTTGCTCTTGAGACTCGACGACTCCTGTAAACTCGAGTAAACCCTCCCTTGCGCCAGGATTCTCTTGAACAGGTTTCTTGTAAAATTCGATGGCTAATCGAAGAAACGAAGGACTTCAGAGTAAACGTAAATATAGAAATGTGAAGTTGACAGCGTTTCAGACGTTCTCATTTTCCGTGTCCTCCTAGTTTTCGTATTACGTAGGACCTGTACGGAAATATAACTTCCACCCCAAATCGATGTCTTAAAATAACTTTTATGTAAGACAATATTTCCGTGTCTCTTTTATTTGAACCCTGACATATCCATGCAGAAATAATCTAACGTTCGTTGGAGGCTACAGAACATTTTGAAAATCAAAACTTGGCAAATCGGTTACAAATTTCGTACTCTTACGGACGCGACAATTACTTAGATTCCGCGCGAGCACGATAATCTCGTTAATTCCGAATTTTTAATTCGTTGGGCGAGGGAAGCTGGATTAAAGCACAATAACCAGTCGCTCTTTTCACAAACGCGAGGAAACTCGTGGGCAATATGGCAAACGTTTCCTGAACAATGTGCGAGTTCTCTGCGCCGTGTAGTCAAGCTTTATTCTGAACTGCATAACAAAGTGCCACGTATCGATTGATCATCCATTAACCTTTGGCAGTCCTCAATATTTCATCCGAATGATTAGTTTGCTTCTGATCTTTCCCACGCGTTGACAGATTGCACCTGTCGTTCCCATGACAATGATACTCGAAATTATTAAGGTAGACTTAGGTCTACCAACTATACAGTGAAGAGTATCGCAAGACGAAGACCTTAACTTCCCTGGAAGTCCACCTGGCGACTCTAGATCTACTAACCCAGACCTAAACTAATTGGAAGTCCTGATATTGAATCTAAATCAGTTAGTGGCCAATCTAGACTACTTAGAGAAGCAACTGGTGAAGATTCAACAGCGCTTTCACAGAGACTACGTCTAAAGCGGTTCGAGATCTTAAATCCGCCAGAGATATTATTGGAAAAGATCGGAAAAGTTCGTAGAGTCGTATCCAAAAACACTCGTGCTATTTCACCAATTAGAAAGCAAGTAAAGCGCCGTGCAACAAAGGACGAGCGACAATGGAGGCCTCTCGTTAAGCGTCGTTTAAGTGGCTCGTAATGCGAGTGTCGGCGCAACCCTCGCGAACAGAGAAAGAAAAACAACGTTCTCCGCTTTGCTTCGACGTGGAATCTCGGCGATCGAGCTTCCTGAAGCGACTTATGAATCCTCCTTTCAACCTTTGTCCCCTACCCTCCCCTCGAGGCTAACTCGACGTCGTGATTGAACGTAGCCAGCATTGTTTCGATTCAGACTCGACGCATATAATTCATTGAAAATTTGTCGCGTGCGAGAGATTGCCAGGATGTAATTATCGAGGAAAGTGGATATATTTCGTTCGTAACATCGTCTTTTTTTCCTGGCACTGCAAAATTAATTATTCCTTGTGCGAATGAAAGTAAAAGACGACTTAAAATTATTGTTTTATTCGATACCTCTATGTATAACAGTTCCAATTAGTAAACTGAGTGATTAGACATCTTTTAGGTGTAACTAGTGCATCTAGACCCAGTATAGGATCCAACCAAAGTCACTAGGCATCCTAAACTCTCTAGAAAATGATTAAAGTTAGGTCTAGTAGAGGTAAACTGCTAAACCCAATGTCAATAGCTGATTATTCATAACGTCCTTGTGTTTGGAGATCCCGAATGTCCTAGAAACATAAGTAGTGTCAGTTCAGATTCACTGAAGGATCAAGTATCAAAGCTTCACCCACTAGAGGTCCAACTGGTAAACCTAGTCTACATACTGCTTTAACTAAGCACACATAACTTTAGATCCTAAATCCACTGGAAATGCAGTGAACCTGGAGATCTAGATGGTGAACCTAGTGGTCGATAGTGTTTTGACTGGAGACACACAACATGCAATCATTATGGACTCTAAATCCACTAGAGGTGCAACTGGTAAACTCTTGATAGTAGTTCAGCTACGGTACCCTAATCCAGAGATGGGGAATTGCGTTATGAAGGGTCATTTGCTCCAGAGCTGATCTGTTAATTATTGGCAGAGTGGCTACCATAAGATGAACTTTCTCAACTATGTGTATATGCAATTGTGGGCTATCGTTTTTGGTAACGATCGTCAGTTTGAAATTGATTCCGACTGAGAATTAAGAACGAGAAGCAGACCGGGTATTTCAGGAGGAAATCCAAGCATCCACACCTTTGAGCGAGATGCTCTATCGCGAAGTTCTTGGAAAAACCGCGTTACTCACGGTGGATGACCTGATACGTTTCAGGCTTACCTAGACGGCGGGAAAACAAACGGAATCCGTTCAGCGTTGAATGCGTTAAGCCGGTCTGTTGACAGTGGCGCGGCGACAATGGGAATTGCGGGCATGAAACGCCGCCGCCAAGAGTGTCTTTCGTGCCTGTCGCCTTTAAATTGCTCGCGGTGTGCTCGACCGGCCGTGCGCGGATAGGCAGGATGGTCTTTTTGAGCCGCGTATAAAAGCTCTCGACTCTCGAGTCTACCTTCCAGCCCACCCCTGTACGTGCGTCTCTCCCTCTCTGTCTCTCTTACCCTCCGCGGCTACACGACACTCTTTATTAGCGATGGGATCGAGCATATCGCGAGCTGCGTCCGATGGATCGCGTTAGAATCCACCGCAAACACCGTGAAACGTAACTGCAATAGTCTTGGGCTTCAGTTATCCGAACGTTACGTCACGATGCACGAAAACAAATTCGTCTATTGATTCACAGTTTTTGCACTATATGCAATGCTAAAGAAGTCGAGTTTGTTATGAGGTAGGATCTTTTGTTAATGTTTGAAAGGGTATTAAGTTGAGTCACTGGTGTATCTAGGACCTTAAGTTCTAAGTAGGCCAATTACACCTTCAGTAAGTTCATCATTTCTATTTGACTGATTAACCCCTGGCATAGATTCCTAGATAAATAGTATAGGGAGTCTATAGTTTGGCTACTAAGACCTTAGTTGTATCCCTAGTGGATCTTAAATTTTTGACTACTAAGATATCATGGATAATTGGATCACTGTCTGGCTATACTACTTGGAACTTTATCTAGATAAGAACTACGTCTGCATCGGTATTTCAAATGTATGAAGGTTTGCATGTAACTTGGAGCTAACATCGAGAACAAATTATCAGTACTCTGAGTAATAGATCAATCCACAAACTTCTATAGATTTAGTCGCCTCAGAATATTAGTTTAGACAAGTTGAACGTCAGAGGAGCTGGATATCCTCGGATCCAGTATTGCGAACGTCAGCTCCCATTATCTGAACGAGGATTCATTGATAGAAAGAGAATCGAAGAACCGCCATTATCAGTACGGATCCGAGTAATCCGAAAAAGCTAAAAGGTCTTTTATACGATTAACTTTTACTGATATAATCATTTCTGCCAATACGTAATTCAAAACTTATCGATTTGAACAATGGTATTCGAATATTCAAATATGTATTTGAATAATGGTATTCCAGTACTAAAATATTTGAACATAAATATTCAAGTATTCGTATAATTGTATTAAAATACTCAAGTATTTGAATACCGGTACTCAATTGTTTGAACAACGATATTGAATGTGCTAGTAGTTATATTCGAATACCGAAATATTCGAAGTTCACTCGTAACATTCGAGTACTTATACAACATTTGAATATTAAATTATTGAAATGCTCGCAGCCCTAATAAGCACACGCGAAAGTACTAGTTATACGCACATGTCGCCGTACGAATGCTCGCAGCCTGTTTCAAATAGCCACCCCTTCTTGCGTCTTTTGTCACTCTGCTCGCGAAAGAGGGATGATTTCCCTCTTTCTCAGAGAAGCAGTTTGAACGTGATTTAGGAGCACGTTGAGCGCGAACTCTCGTCGTAATGAGCGTTTTCCATTTTGTGACAACTCCAGTTAGACTAAAAGAGGATGTTCCGCGTCAAATATATACTGCGGACTTATTCCGCGTTACACGGAAATGCGATTTAAACGCTGTAATGTAGATTTCGGATCACCGAAAATCGTTACTTTGCGCTACGCTCTCATGAAGAAAATTAAAAAAAAAAATTACTAACATTCAATGACGTCTTACTTTAAAATGGGGTAAATTTTGAACATTTTTTTTTAAAGACTATTGTCTATTTCTATAGATTCTAAGTTATTAAACTTTTAAAAAACAGGGAAGTTTTATAATCTGCATTAGTGGCGTTATTGTTAAGCACTTTTGTTTTTCATATTGACGATAATGCTGATTATAAAACTTTCCATGTTTTTTATTTCACGTAACTTGGTCATTAAGTACCTTCTCCTTCAACCCAGGCGGAGTAGCCTCACGTAATTGGCCATAACTTTTACAGAAATTAAATTTTTTCAAGATATTTACATCACGTGCAAAAATAAACAAAAAATGATCAATGCTATTATTTCGTGCGATGTGTCGTTTCTGAGTAAATCGATCCTGAAAATATGTGGGGCACGTGCGTATTTGTATGAATAATCCCGACTCATGAATTCTATATTTCTCAATCGTGTTGGTAAAAAGTTAATTACAGTAACATGATATTTCCGAATATAAATTTGCATTACCATTTATTTAGATATCCACAGCCAGATCCATTCCATCGGCTAATAAATCAACGTGCCCCAAACAATTAGAAAGCCACTTTTCTCTGAAACTATCCATCGTACCAAAAAATTGTGTCACGCATATTTTGTATATTTTTGCATATAGAATGACATAGTTCGTAATCGTGTTATTGATTGCACGTTCGATAACTTTATTTTTCACGCGGATACGCTGTTACAAACGCACGGAGGACTAAGGTAAACATGCTCATAGAGATCCACTAGAATTAAAATATTTTCTCCGGGGAAAAATTGCACGTGGTCAGAGAGGAAAAGCAAACGCGTCGAGGGGCGGCGGAACCACCGGCGATTAACGTCGAAAGAATCGCGGGGAAATTGTTGCTCGAGGACGAGATCAGGTGAATAGAAACGAAACGAGACGGGACGACGGGGTGTCCCGGCGGTTTTAGCTGGCATTCTCTCTGGCACTCGTTAGCGCCGCAAGATGCATTTTTATTCTCCCTTTCAGACGCCGCGACGCGCGCCTTTGTCGAACCCTCGAAGTGGTATTGTACGTGAGTTAAGGAAATTGCTCGACACTGACGCGGTTGAGGAACGAACCTGCGTCGAGTAATAGCGTTTGCGCTCGGATATCGCGCGTACGCAGATGGTTCACGTGCGTTCAAGGGGATGTACGGAAGGATTTCAGCTTCTTCCATCCCCTTTCGCCTCCAATTCGAAATAACGATGTGTATCAACCCTTTATATTCTGTCAAGTTTCGTTGCATTTTGTTCCGGTGAAAATTTTCGATTACATCGTGTATTTATTTAAACAAATACACTAGATATTGTTCATAGATAAGTACCCTATACTTCCTGTAGGGATATTAGGAGCAATTACACAAAATTTCAGCTGGATTGGACAGACACAGCTAGAGTTATAGGGAAATCACTGACACACAGATTTGGAATTTTATAGAATTCAAACAATTCATTTAATGAAAATAAATTTCCAATAATATATAGCTTGAAACTCTATTGATGTGAAATTCGAAATCTGTCTGTTTGTGACTTCTTTGTAATTCCTGCCACTTTTATCCGATTTCAATGAAAATTTAGTCAGTTATGGTTCATGTTTCGACAGAGGGTATGACAAATTAAATACTTAGGTAAAATGCATTGATGCAAACCCTGATTGTTCCTTGTAATTGACTGGAAAATATAGTAGTTATATTCTATATTAAATGATTTTGATGCTACGAGCTTTATTCCAAATAATTTTAATTTGCCAAGTTATTAAAGCTTTTGTCCATGGTAATTGTCCTTTCTTCCAGCAGCCGCAATAAATTGTCGATGATTAGCCACTCGTATCCGTCGATTCGGTTGCTCGTTTTGTTTTCTATCGGTTTACTCGTCATGAAAGGATCGCGAGCGTTAATCAGATCATCATTACACGTACACGTGCACATACAGGTGCACGTCGTGTTGGAAGCATCGAATGAACTTATTGCCCATTGAACCATATTGCGCCACCATACTAACTGTAACATGTAACAGGGCCAAGCTCCATTGAACAAACATGGTCGTAGCCATGGTATAATTCATCGTGTTTCTGAAAGTGTTTCTGCTTTCAAAGGATCATTTACAAGTGATTTTCGAATTGAACTTTTGTAAGAGAAACATCCATTCGTTTAAAAATATATTCATTCAATTCGAAGTTTCAGTTCTCTTTTCATAAAAATTCTAACATTAAATGTTGAAGTATTTGACGCAGCTATGTTTAAAAAATTTTATTATCTAAAAGTCCAGTATTGAATTTTTCAGTGAGGTATTTTTGGATGCTGAAGTTAATTTTGTTAACATTTTAATGAAATTGTTCGCTGCCATTTTATTGAGGTTGTAAGGTCCGTGGTATTTTTTACGCAGAAGTGGTGAAATGGATACGCAAGTCGAGTCAATTCACTTGATTTCTTGGTAAATGTTAAAGATCAACGTGTTTCATATCATTGAACAACTCGTTTCATTAGCTTTCAAGCGAGCGTGAAGTGAGCTCATAAACTGCGCGTAAAGAAAATCATGTCTATTTATTTCATGGCTACCTCACAAAACTCTACGCAAATGTTTAAACTACTGCCTCTAAAAGACAGGCTTTCACGAATTGAAACTTCATAAAATCTTATTTCGAATTTCTTATAAAAAGAAAGTTGTCAATAATTTCGTATTGTTAATATCAAAATAAGGTAATTCATAATTCTATAAAACTTAATTCCTTCGAAAATAAACTTTATAAATATTAAAATCTCGATAACGAATTTTGAAGAAATATCTAATTATTCTAATATAATGAAATAAATCTATTTATGTATTGTCTTGTATTATTATTGTATTTACTCGTCGAATGGCGATAGTGAGCGTTGAAATCGTGTCGATAATGTCAATTCGAACATTGGATTCATTGTTACGCCAAAAAGGAACGCAATCGATGAGTTTGATTCACTGTGTATCGATATGAAGACTCGATACGTTTCACATAGTGTCACGATAAGATCGAACAGACGATGTACGGTATTTTGACGCCAGTGGTGTGTATTTAATCGGCACGTTACCTCGTTGAATAGCGAAAATTAAGTTACACTCCCAAACAGTATAGAGAAGTTTCGGGTTACATACAGAGTTTCACGAATTTTCTAACATTTTAAATGGCATGAAATTCTGGCGGTTGAAACTTCGGCCATTCGCTCGATCGACGAAAGTTTCAAATAATACAGTTAAATTTTAAACTGCGTTTAACATGAGATTTTAAAGCGTAAAGCAACAAATGGCTTCGAATACAATCTTTAAAAAGTGGTTCGCAACAAATTACGTTTTAAATAAACGATTTTGACGCTAAAAGCTTTATCGCGTAAAGCAAAAAGAAACAAAATCAATGAGTTCCATGTGTGTATCAATATAAAGACGCGATATGTTTCACATTGCGTTACGATAAGATCGGACAGTCGGTGTACGGTATTTTGACGCCAGTGGTGTGTATTTAATCGGCAAGTTATTTCGCTGAATTCCTCGAAACTAGCGTGATAACTCAATCGCCCGGATATCGTAGCAATCTGCGAGAACGCCACTCGGAATGAAGAGTAGTACGATATTCGTTTTCAGATAAATATTTCGCATCTTCTTATTCGTCGATTATCCAAGCTCCCGAGAAATTAACAACGAATATCGGGAAAAGAATAATTTATCTTCCTCGATTCAGAACATTTCTCATCCGAGGGGAAAAAGAAATATTTCTCGCACGATTCAAATTATTTTCAGTGTTCGATAATAGTATGGAACTCTATATTAAGTTGCTCTAGAATATTATAGACTACTCTAGAATATCCTAGACTGCTCTAGAATATCATAAACTACTACTCTAGAATATTATAGACTACTCTAGAATATCCTACACAGCTCTAGAAGATCATAGACTACTATTCTAGAATATTAGACAGACTTTAGTCCTGAATGACTTGTAGGTTTAGTCCTGAATGATTCTAAATCTATTTGTGGAGTTTTCAATAAGGTTATTCTATCATATTCTTAAACAGATCCGGGTCTGAAACACTGGATACTTGAATGATCCTGCTCTTGCAGATCCAGTAGATTCTAGATTCTATAGCAATGCTACTCTATAAGATCCAGCCTTAGACAGACCCCCGACCTATTAGTGCACCTATCAGTAAGTTTGCTCTGACAACACTAGAGACTCGAACAACCCTGCTCTAGCAGATCCAAGTAGATCCTAGCCTCTATAGCAAGGCTACTCTAGAAGGTCCTGCTCTAGACAGACTCTTGGCCTATTAGTAGACCTATCAGTAAGTTTGTTGTGACAGATCTCGTCCTGGATGATCCGAGATTTTATGGAATTCGCTATTCTAGCAAATGATGCCCCCATCAAAGAATAAAGTTTGACAAAAAGAAACGACCAGACCGATGGATATCAATATCCACCATTCTCGCTCGCTGATCGGATTCCAATCTCCCGGAATCGTCTCCCCATCGTCGTGACGCCCGGCGTCGAGCGGCACCGATTGTGCCTCGCCCGAACGCGGTCGGCATATTTATATTTCAGAATTTTCATTGTGAATCGGTTTCTGGGCCACGAGATACGAAACCCCCGTCGCAGGGGTAGGGCGGGAGGCGTGGTTCGGTAGTCCGTCTATTGAAAACCGGCCGCGGACGGCCGTGAGTAGTACTGTCGTTCGATAAACGGCGTCTTTCGGTTCAAAGATAAGAATCTCGGATTCGAGGTCAGCCAAGCAGTCCTCGAGGCCTCCTTTGGCCATCGGCAAATTTCGAAAGGGCGCTCGACCTCGTACGAGGTGGCAACCGGGCCGGCGGGGGTGTGTGTGGGCGGGCTACCATGCCTGCACGCGTCCCTGTGTATTTGTACGCGTGTGTATGTATGTTTGTGTGTACGTGTACGTGTAACCGAACGAGACCGGGACGATCGAGATGAATTGGAGTGACATCGCCGGAGGGGTGACGAGGGACAGTATCTAATATCCGCGACGAAGGGAGAGGGGGTGGTTCGTATTGTAAGTAGATTTTTTCTTTCTTTTTTTAATATGGCCAGGCGAGCCTCTCGTTTTTCACGTGTACGATCAACCCGAAAGGAGCCTGGGACGGGGGTGTAGGGGGGTGCTCGATACCGTTGCGGAAGGTCAAGCGTCCTCCGAGCCAGACAATGAAGCACTTCTTGCCCTCCTGGACGTGTACAATGTGTGTCCAGCTTCGACGTGTACCGTCAATTATTTCTTCGGCTATGCTGGGTGCTCCTGGTACCCCAGGAATTCGGGGGACTCGGAGCGCATGAAGTGTTCTTTTCTTCGGGATTAAAACACTTAGGATTCTTGACGTAAGGGCAGGGATGGGGGAGCGAAAGATTAGTCGAGGGGAATCGTGAAAGGAGTCGAGTGATTTTTGGTTAAAAGTAGACATTAAGAAGATCGAGGGGTAGACTTCCGACACAATAGGAATCGAAATTCCTATCGAGGAGTCTTACTTTTCTTTCTTTTGTCCATGTTAACTGACTGTTTTGATGATCAAATACAGCTTGTCGTTTCCTTCGATATTTCTCTCTTCGGGGTGTACCTACTCTAAAATAATAATAGTTCAGGACTTATATTAACGCCTTATGACCTCGCTGAATCTGTTTACCAAAATGGTGGTCACTCGTAACAAAAAAATCAACCGCAAACCTAGAAATAAGTCGCCTGAACTTCCGCGACGGTTCAACTGCCAAACAATTCCGTTTCTCGAGTACACAAAAATTCGCCGCAGAGACCGTACCCTCGAAGTCTGGACTCGGCTGGCAAATAAATCACCGAGCTTCGTATCAAGCCCCAATTTCAAATACACTCCAGACTTGTTCGACGAACTCTATTTTCGTGGCGACGAGGGGGCGGGGGGTGGCTCTCGTCGCGGTTTGGAAACGGGGCTGAAAACATTCCGACGGCAAGATGCAGCCCCCTTTCGGGCCCACGAGACGATCGATATCGAATTACAGAGGGTGTACACCCCCTGATATCTATACACCGGATCACCGAGACACGTGGACGTCCAGAGTGTGATCGAAATCTGTGGTGCAACCGGGGAAAACATTATTCCGTCTGTGGAAACGGACGACGGACAGATATTGCACACTGGGTGTCCGACAAATCTGTCAACTACAGACTTAGAACAAATTTTAAGTCAAAATATAGTCGAAGTAATATTACAATAATTTCGAAGGGTCGAGAGGAAAAAATTACATAAAGAAAGGTAGATAATCCCCGGACGCAATTGTTACGCGGAAAAATTTGTAACCAAATCATTGTTTCCAGTGATAAGCTCCTTACAGAGGAAAAGGAAACCAGTCTCGCGAGTCTGTTTTCTGGGTCAGAAAGCGCTTTACGCAGAGGCAGTCGTTTTGGTACATCCTGTTATAATTTTCAGCCTCTGATAAGGTTAAAACAGTGGCGCGCGATCCCAGTTCTCTCGACGCAAACGTAACTGTCTTCCACACACAGGGTGACCTATTTCAATTCACGAAATAGGTGTATTTCAGAAACTGCAAAACGACTTGACTCTTTCATTGCTGTTGGCGTTTATAGGTGCTCGACAAAAGCACCGCGTGCTATCGATATCTACGGAATGATAACAAAAATTCCATATCTTTCACTCGTGGTCGATTCTTCGTGTCAAAAGGAGTCGAAAAGCCCTCTACCATTTTGCAATCTAAAGCTTTTCTACCAAGATGCGAACAGTTGAAGTATCCCGGTGCACGTGAAATCAATTCGATGTTAGCAAAAAATTTGCATTTTTCAGGATCAATTCTTCGCGTCAAAAGGAGTCGAAAAGTCCTGTACCATTTTGCAATCTGAAGTTTCGTTGCCGAGATATAAAATGTTTGGTTGCGCCGCACGAACTTTAACTGCTCATATCTCGATAACGAATCGTCAGATTGCAAAATGGAAAAGGACACTTCGATTTGTAATTTAAAACAAACGATACATAAAACATGACATAATAGTAAATATACATAGAATCACAAGCTTTTCCCAATATGCGGTGAACGCACATGGGCGTTCGAGCACCGTTCGCGATCAACCTGAAAGCGTCTCTCCCGCACGGAGGGGTCGATCGCTATTATACGCTACCACTTTATCGTCCGAGTCAGCCGCAGAAAAAGGGTTGAAAAAATTTGCACCTCGGCAATGTTCGTCACTCTGTTTTTCTCTCATCCGGCGGAGCACTTAATTCATTCGTTCGCTCGGTGTCCGCCGATTGCGCACGCTTCTTTGCCGCCATGCAAATCACTGCTCGCCGGCTAATGAATTATTTAAACGTCCGCGATCTGGGCTCCTTGCGATGCATGGTCTCGTGCGCACGCATTTCTCGACGACAGTCAACAAATTTACGCTCCGTTCCTCGACCATGTCGCGTGACGACGTCTTCATCGTCTACTCTGGTCGAAAAGGTTCGAAACATCGACGAATTCTCGCAAAACCTGCACCCTCGTTACACTTTCGCTTGTATCTACAGAGGATATTATACTCCTTTTCTTCAAAGTAAATAGATTTTTCGTAAATCGTTAAGCGAAACAAATTAAAAGACACTTTACTTTCGCTCGAAACGAAGCGCGTCTTCAGAGTTTCTTTGTAGCTGAAGTTTGGTCGTTCTATGTAAATTTCCTCAAAGTCTACGGTCCCTTTATTCCATTTTCAGGTAGTTCGACTAGTAGATTGTTGGCTGCCGCGAGTTTATTCTCGAAGATACGCGAAAATTGATGGGCCAAGCATCGGGGACGCTTTTCTTACTCCTTTCACGGTGATCGAAGTTCCTTCAGGATTTCTTTCAGTTTATATTTAAACTTTCTTTGTGTTCCAACTTTGGAAGACGTTACATATAAATTCTGTGGAAGTCGATGGTCCCTTTGTTGCACTTTCACCTGGTTCGACTAGTACATTGTTGGGTGTCGCGAGTTTATTCTCCGGAAGCTTGAAAATTGGGGGACCAAGCTTTCGAGACACTCTGCTTTCATTCCGTTCGCTCTGAATGAAGTTCCTTTAGGGTTTCTTTAAGTTTCCACCCTTTGAATCGGTCACAATGAACATTGTGTACTTTGACGGAATCGATAAATCTGGCCGATCAAACGATGCGTTCTCAGATATTGTCCATTCCGTGAAATCAAGCTTCGTGACTTTTGTGTTCAAGTTAGGCACGTGCAAGGTCCACGTGCTGGTCTTTAAGTGTACCTTATTCGAAATTACTATGATAATCTTTCAGCAGTAGTAAAAAATGTCTATTTTACAATAATTATTGGTCATTTCTTTGAAAGTAATAGTAAATCAGAGTAGATTTTGAGGTCTATAATGTTATAAATATTTTAGTCTGAATTGTTAATGCGTCTTTTAGATTATAAAAATTGGTTAATTTGCATTGATCGTTGCTCGTAATTGCTACGAATGAAAATCAAGAATTGTACTCTTTCCATACAAGCTGAGCCGTTGAAATTGATTGTTTTATTTGAAAGCATTTTGTTGTCTGAAATGTGCCATTAAAAAGGAAAAGTATGTTTTCAAATAACGAGCCTTTTGTCTCTGCACCGAAGGGTTTTGTTTCAAGGATTTATTGTTCGTGTTTTTTGGCAATCGAAAAAATCATAAAATTAATTGACGGCATTGTTAAACCTGGCACTGGTAATTTTGCAAAAAGAAACATTCTTCACTATTGGATGTCCAATCCCGAATTTGTATATTTTCGTCGAATGCATAGTGTTTCGATTACACGTGCTAGATGGACCATTTTTTTATTTTTTATCGAAACCAAATGTGGTCTGGAAAAGTGAATACACATATTTAAAATCCGTTCGTTAGTTTTAAACAATAAAAGGAAAACATATGTTGCCTGTGAATTGAGCTAAAAAGCAAAATGAAATTGTATTCAACAATTTCGAAAACTTGTAGGAAATTTTGAGGGAGCAATTAGTGTCTATTGTTCTTGAAACTTAACCTATAAAAAATACAAATGAAAAGTGCTTATTTTGGTTAAAAATTTCCACCATAATTTTGTAAAACACGATTAATTGATAAATTAATTTAAGAGCCCGTGATGTTAATAATCATAATTGGAGAGTTGTTAAATGAACGAAACAATATTCTTCTAAATGAAATAAACCATTGAAGAAATACTGAGAAAAAAATTCTGTTATTTTTCATTGTCTTGATATTGGATAAAACGTGGAATATTTTTTTTAATTAACTAAATTATGAGTTTTGTCCGGCTTTGCAATAATCGAAACACCGTGGAATGTGACGAATTAATTCTGACCTTTTCTTTCCCTTTTATACAGTTGCCATGGAATTGAGAACCGACATGCCGCGAAACACGAAAAGCGTCCGTCACAGAAGCTCGAAACCTCCTGGCCATTTTCCTTGTAAGTCCAACAAGATTACTTTTGAAAGTTACTCGTCGGTTTCTTGGGTTGGGTAGCTCGTCGTGGTTATGAGACTGGTATTCGCTTACAAAGTGAAACGAAATGGTGCAAAGTTCAGCGTGGGTCATCGGAGACCCACGCCATAGAATACGAAAATAAATTTCTCTTCGTAACTACTCCAAAATTGAATAAGCTGTTGGTACTCTGATAACTCGATGTTTGGGCGTTTAAAATTAAGTTGATATTTGTTTAAATACTGCTTAAAAATTCTTTCTTTGAAACATAATCACACTTTCAACATACAAATAATTTCAACGTTAATATTTAGGCGTTGTTTTCTTTTCCCGTGTTGATATAACTTTAAAATTAAGCATTTATTGATATTTATTCACGCAATATTTCCTTCTCATCCCTCATAAATATTTACATTATCAATGATCGTGTTTTTCGTGGACCACTTCCATAATAAATTCACATTAAAATCGATATCAGTACCATTCGTTTCGTATTGTTACATCTTTTCATCAAAGCATTTATCGATTGCAATTTTACTACATGAAACATAATAACCTGATCAATTCTAGGACAGTATACCATTTCATTGTCAAAAAACGTGTCCTTCGTGGGTCACGTGTTAACTGCCCTTTCCCAATAAAATCGCGTCATCGAAGTTTTATTTCTTTTATGACCGTAAGTTAAAAAAAACAAATTAAACAAAAATTCTCAGCTAATTTTTACGAGAAAAATGTGATAATTTTGAACGACACGCGTCAACGATTTTTTCAATGGGGGTTCCCTTTTCGTAGATTCTGGTTGACGCCATTTTTACGGTCAATATTTCCCCGCGACTAGATGTCACCTCTTACTCGGCCAACCCTCACCCCTCGCAACTTGTGCCACCCTCCGTGCGATAGCGCCACTGGCATGTTTCCAATTTCCACGAGGCTGAGGCTCTTTGTTCGTCGCATTCTATCGCTGGTTTCTTGCTCCCGTTTCGAGTCGCTAAATTTATTCGTCACTCGCCGTGTCGACCTTTTCACTGGCGCAGAAACGGTTCGAGTATGATACACGGAATTCACTGTGGATTGATGGAAAGTAAAAGTCCCCTAACGGGGTCAGTTCGCGTCGAGTTCTTACCATGAGGAACGCGAATCGGTAACGTAACGGACGTTACGTAACGCGGATGGAATTTTTGGGACACGCCGGGCTACTGAATTCTGACACTTTTCAAACTTACGCGTTTAAGCTGAATTTATCGAGAATTTATTCTTTGCAAGATAATATCTTCAAACTCCCTTCGTCCACACTATGGAACTTCGATTTCCTGACGTGTCAATATTTTGTTATTTCATAGACAAGAATCTAAAATGTTTACTACGTAATGTGGTTAACGAAAGTATATTATTATTTTTACGAGACACAATTTTCGTCGAAACATTGTACTAGTTTCTTAGAATTTTTTGTTAAGTCGAAGGAAATTTGGACTTTTTTTTATTGGCTAATAAAATTCCTTTGAGAATGTTCACCGTCGACTGGATGGTGCTAATGACGTCGTAGAATTTTTATGATATTTTTTACGGGTAATATAGTTTCCTTTGAATTTAGCGATTACAGCTAATTATATCAAGATTAATGGTCTCATAGATTTTTTATGCTCCTTTTCGTTGTGTCTGAAACACATTTTTTATGCTATTTCGCAGCTAACAAACATTTATATACGCTATATAATTAATTTTAAAAATATACACAGTATTCATAATCATATTTTGTTCATATATATTTTAATTGAAAGTATAGATTTTCCATTCAAAATTACTATCGAATAATTCTAAAAATAATATCGTACGCAAGTTTGTCTGATACTCTCGTTGATAGTGTGCAAGAAGCAAACACTGGATTAATTTTTATAAATTTATAATGCATCGTCGTTGTTAGGTTAGTTACTTATATCGCAATTCATCATCGTTGTGTCATTGCTATGACATCTCGGGTATTGCATCCAATTCATATAGGTGCGTGGACGTTATGCAAAGAAACGAATGTCGCTTACGAAATTGATGACGTAACAAAATCTGGGATGAAAATCGTACATCTAGGAAATTAAAAATAACCATAAGTTATCGAAGCCTTGGAAATACACGATATAACCGACATTATTTTTATAAACGCTTGCGTGTAAATTCGATATTTAAAAATTTCTAATTCGTGTTTTCGTAATTTTTTAATTTCTGTACCCATCGTGTTCCGTTTACTCAAATTCGGATGCTTCTTGCTCCTGTTTTAAATAGTCGATACTCTATACATAAATCTCAATAATAATTGTAATCGCTCGTAAATCATTTGGCACTCGAGATATTTTGAAATGCAACCAGTATTGTCTTTCGAGTACTGTTTAACGCCGTTTTGATCGAGCGACCGAGAAGTCAAGGATTAGTCTGGCGGATAAATTTTGATAGTCCTCGAATTATCGTGGGCGCGCTTGACCTTAACACTGATTGGTCGATACCTTAAAATAGCGCGGCGAGCATCTGATAACGCGGTTTATTTATAAATCTGACTCAACATTTTCGTAGCCGCGCACGACGCGTTTATTGCACGGATATTCATCTATTTTATCGCTATCTATTCAATATCGCTGAACACCCTTATCAATTTCTCGAATTAACTAAATGTATTAAAATCATAAATATGGATAAACGATATAGTATTCTCAAAATCAAATAAATCTTTAAACAAACAGTGATGATATTAACATTGCAACAATTACTGCAATAACTGGAATAATAATAACATACGACAATAACAAGAACGCCAAAACAATAAAAATAACATCGGGTCAAAAGTGCGGAAAAAAAGTAATTCTTCCTCCAGAATATATACAGTGTCCCTAAAGAATTCAACGAAGTTGAACCAACCCTTTTTCCATTTAAATTCATGATTTCTCCAGCGAGCTTAAAATTCCACCGAACTCGCGACATCGGATAAGAAAGTGCCGCGAACTCGACCGCCCACGCATCGCCTCGGCGTTCGGTTGCACATTTTTCTTGCAAAATACGCGCCGCCCTTGGGAAATTATTGTCTCGGCAAATGAATGGTACGCGCGACGAGTGTGTACCGGCTGCGCGAGCCTATAATTGGGGCAAGAAAGTCGATGGTTCTTGTTGTCTTTGCCGCCTCCATTGTTATCCAAGTCAATGGAGCTGAGAGGCACTCGGTGGTAGACAAAGAAAATTCTGTCTACGCAGGCAGTTGGCATCGAGAGTATTTGCCCGCAAATATTTCTTTATTTAATGGTCATTTCCGATCGCGGGAACGTTGTGGAAGGGATGCTTCTTATTTAGAAAGCGTCGACGCGACGGCATAGTCATCGATCAGCCACCAGGTCGGATTCATGAACGTTTATGGTTACGTTACGCTCTGCTAGCAAACTTTCGTAATACTCCGACATAAATATTTCAAAGTTCCGTTCGATGTTTCTCTTGTTTATTAATAAATTACAATGTTTGGCAATTTGAATGGGAGATTCTAGAGGCCAAAATAAAACGAAAATCAAGAATACCAATTTGTTTATTGATGCTTCGTTAAAAAGTTATTAACGTTTAAAGAAAATTTTTCGGTGAAAAAAAAAATTTCAAATCGTTTTAGAAAAATTATTTTTAGATGCGAGGGTTAATTACAGTTATTTTTGGTGAATACACACACCCCCGAAATCCTACGCACTTTCGAGAAAAAAATTCCTTACCGAAAATGTAATGTCTGACCATGCATTGACATGTTTCCCTGAAATTTTTCGGCGATACAAAATTTTTCCAAATCGTTCAGGAAAAATTATTTTCAGTTTCGGGGGTCAATTACAATCATTTTTGGTCAATAGACATACCATCGAAATCCTACGCACTTTCAATTCAAACTGCTATCATTGTAAATCCCTGTACAATATGAAATCCACCAATCTAATTGAGACTCCACTGTACCAAGTGTCACTCTAAAGCTCGCTTAAAACACCATCAGCCTAAAACCTGATCGCGCATTAATCAGCGGAGACCAACAATCAACGCAAAGCCCTCAAACGAACGAACCGAAAAATCGAGGGATCTCGGCGTCGACGATCGGGCAACGAGTGCGCCTAAAAAGGCAGCGCAGTGGAAAAGAAGGGCACGAGAGTAAAATCGAGGGTCGAACGGGGAACGGTGTGTGCGCAGCCGCGCGACCGCTCGATGTCGCGAGAGCAGTCATCGCGGAGAGTGACGAGTTTTCGCCGCGTGTACACGTATATATCAGGCGGGAGGAGCGGTCGTCCAGGGTGCGGGATCGCGTTAATCGGTGACAGGGACACGGTGACACGGAGTGCTGGGGAGGCAGTGGTCAATTAGACACGAAACGAGGCGATCAGCGCCGGAAGCTGGTCTCGCAGAGGCCCTCCGTGTGCAACGTGCGCGAGCTTCCATGGCCGCTGGGACACGATCGAAGCCGTTTCCAACGACGGGATACGCTGGCGGGGACCGAGGCGCGAGGGATCCTTGGTGAAAAATGACATGGACTGTTCGCGACGTGACGTTTCGGCGTAGGTGCGAGGAACCTGGTGCGTCGATCACGGGGAGACCGACCGATCGTCAGTACGAGCGGACCTGCGGTTTCCGGGAGTACCGCGCGGCCTCTTGAAGCATTCCCCACGATCGATCCCCCGGAGCATGACCTTCGAGTCACGTGTGTGCCGCGAACCGACACGCAAGTCACCGATACACGAGTGCTTCCGACTCGCGAGACGGACTGGACATCGATCACGGGGATCGCGCGCCGCGGCGAACTTTCCGTGGCTGACGCGTCGCGGGGATTTCCCCGTTCCGGTTTCCGGCCCGAACGCGACACTGCCACCAGAGACGGGATCGATACGGGCCGCGGGAAAGTCGGGAAGAGGAAGGAACCGAGACAGGACCAGGTTCAACGCGTAGACGTCGATGACGTCGTTCGGGACGATCTCCCTGACACCTGCCGTATGGATCCACGAGGAACCCGCTCACAGACTCCCCTAGATCGGCCAACTGTTGTTTTTCTACGATCAGAGTGCTCTTGTTTCTCGCAAAGGGTCTGTTTTCTTCCAAGACACCACCGTGCAATCGACGACGACAGTGTTCTTGGGGTTTCGTCGACTCTCTGTCGCGGAGCAATGTTAACAAGGATCATTTGTGACCACCTACTAGGTTGAGGTTCGTTGACGACTGCAGTGTTCTTGGGGTTAGGTCCTCGTGCTCTAGAGCAATACTAACCTCAAAGTTTCTTCGAAGACCCAAAACTGAAACCCAGGAGGTATCCGACAATAACTAACATCAACCTTCTTGGGATTCGTTGGCTCCCCGTCTAGGTCTCCAGAAACCCACTTTGAAAGTAAAAGCGATTAACAATGGAATCAGAGTTTCGATAAGTCCTCGGTGTTTCGTTGATCCTCGCGTGTCAGAGCAATACCTCAAAGATTCCCAAATCCGGGAACGATCGACAATACCAGTGTTCTAATTTTTACACAGAGAATCCCGAGCCTAGTTAACCGTGACATTCGATATTCAACGACAGTGTTCTCTGTCGACCCTAACGCTTGATACTCCGTTCCCAGAAAGCCGATAACTGTGATTGCTCCAATTTCGTTGACCCTGTATCGAAACAATGGCGAGGAACGCTCTTCCCCCGAACTTAACATCGAAGTCCCCCAAACCAGACTACTCGTCCGTGTTTCCAAATCTCGTGGATCTCTTCGTCGTCGCATCGATATGACAATATAAAAAAAGATATCAAAACTCAGGACTACTCCACAAGTCCGTTCGATTATCCGTCTTTGAGAAACCGATACGTCCCCCTCCGGATGCTCTGATCGATCTTTCCGTTAAACTGTCCTCAGATCGATCGGACGAAACGGTGATACACGCAGAGCTTACTGTTCAGTTTTCTACGAGCAGGGTTTTGTATTTAGCGTAATCTAGATCGATACGAAGCCTTGATCCTTGATCCCTCAAGGTGACCTGTCGACGTCCCTCGAAGACGATCTTTCCAATTCGTCCTCGAGCAGCTTTCGTACGTCCAGCGGGGTTCGCAGAAATTTGCTATGCCGATTCCTGGCTACGCTTTGGTTCGTCGAGAACGCGAGAGGCCAGTTTCAACGCGCATGTCCAGTGCCTTGACTACCGAGACGCCTGTACCTTGGCCGACGTCGCGAGCCACTAAGGCGCCCGGTCGGCGCGCGGGTGCGGGGGCGAGACGCACATATCAAAGCTCCGCCGTGTGCTTGGAATAAAGTAGTCGCGATAAAAAGCAGGCTCTGTCACTCGCGCCTGGACGGTGAAACAAACGGTTGGATCGTTGAGCACCGAACGTAAGGAATCGTCAACCGTCTCGATAATTAATTGGCTGTGCTGTTACCTTTCATCAGAGCTTAACTAACGCGTAGGGGAAGAGATATTTTTGCTACGTACGTCCCTGTCAGCGTCGTCCACGGAAGGATCGGAAGAAGAGGTCCTTTCTAGCGTTCGAGGTGCACGTGGAGGAGGATCATGCGTGGAGACTGCTCGGTACCGTCCACAGACTGACATCAGTCGTCAGAGTTCAGATTTAAGGATTCACAAGTGATAGTGTTTGGACTCCAAGAGAGTTTCAGGGTACACGTGGTCAGATTCGAGGATTCATCAGTGGACTGTGTTAAAGTTGAACTTTCGAAGGGTCCAGTTAGACGTATACGTGGACTATCGAGTCCAAGACACCTTCTCTAGTGTCAGAGACCAGTGGTGGACTTTAGAGGATTCCAAGTTCCGCTCAAACCTGGACCTCCCCATCTTGGGTTCTGAATGCACGTGGACAGCATGTCGTTTCGCAACATCCTGCGAAAGTGCATCGACAAAACGCGTCAGATAATAGGCCACGCGCTGAAGAGGTGAACCATCGAGGATCAATCCTTGAGAGAACACGTAGAACAGACGAGAACGATGTCGAGCGATAGGTGATCGCTGGGATAGTCAGCACCAGGTGGAACAGAGGCGAATAGGAAGCATCCCAGAAAGCATGACGAAGTACGGATTGGCGAGGCTGGCTCTGTGGAGACCGCGGAGATCGGTCACATCCCAGCCAGCTAATCACCAAGAGAACAACCCTCTGATGTACGCCGAAAGCAGCTTGTTGTATGTTGTTTGAGAGAGAACACTGTTGTCACGCGGTCGCTGCTGTTGCTGCTGTTGGCTTCCGTTTGTGGAGTGCTTTTGTGGTTCACCGACGAAATGTCGTTGTACAGTTGGTCTTTTAATAAAGCCCTCGATGTTTCGTTTCCCCCGTTGTCGCTTGATTACGCTTGCACTGTCGCGCCGGAGCTGGCTGAAACTAATTAGTTAGTGGACGGGACGGGGATTTTAGTTTTGTTTACGAGATCTGGGTTAGAAGCGACTGCGAGCAGCAATTTACAATGTATTTTTCCTATTTGTTCGAGATGTACTGTAAAATGTAGGATCAACGATCAAGAGTCTGATTCCTCATGGAAAAGTGGATCGAAAATGTAGAATAAAATTTTTTCGTACGAGGCTTCGTTTCCGAGAAAATTGGAATTGAAAACTTATGGGGTAAGGCTCTTAGCTAACATGTCTGACCAATGCTTGGTATTTCTACTTGCGTTGAAGTTTGTAAACATTCACGATAGCATGGTATTACCTAATTTAACTAGTTCCAACTAGTTAGGACGCACAGATAATTCTATGATAGTATCAAGGTTCACCGTGACTGATGTAAGTAGAAACAACTAGTAATGGTCGGACCAAGTAGTGTGCCCTTAGGAGTTTTAAAATTTAATTTCCTCGAAAACGCAGCGTCGGACAGAAAAATTTTATTCTACATTTACGATTCAGTTTTTAACGTAGAATTATAATAAAATTACATTTTGCAAACAATTTCGCATATAAACGATATAATCAACAATTTGTGGAAAATTCTAATAGTATATTTCTTTAAGATGTTGCATACTACGTAAATGGTAATATATTGGTTGGTTGGATAAAGAATTCTTTTACAGAAAGTTGTTTCGTCCAGCTCTGTCACCCCCTCTCCCAGAGTTACTCCTTATCCCTATGTACGTGCGTATATTACTGCGCTTTGTTTGTCGCTTTGTGTGTCTGCAGGCTAATGAAGAAAATGGGCACGCTACGATCACGCATGTAGATCGCAAAACGATTCACCAAGGCACGAATCGTCGCCGAAAACACGCTGAATTGAACCTTGTTATTCGAAGCACCGACAAAGTAAAAAATAAACAACTTAAAAATTGAATAAATCAGAGAAAAAGTCGAAGTTCGATACTTCGTTGTATCGATCTTTTCAGGGTAACGTTTTCAGATAAAAATAATTTAAACACTACGTTATAAAAAATAATTTATAACTGTAATAACAATACATCTAAAAGGGACAGGAATTTGCAAACAGTGATGGGTAAATTAATAAAATTATAATGACCGGAATACGCTTAAATCGTTTGTAGTATAACAAATGCTTATTCAAGTAATGCTTCCAAATAAAGTCGCGTAATTTATAGCGACAGCGATTGATGGGGACACTTTATTTAGCACACACGCGATCCCGATTGCTGAAATAGTCGAATCGATTACGTGGCTGGCTGACATTCATTTTCTCATTCGATGGATATCGCTGGCGGAAAATATGATTGGCGACTCAATCGTTTCTCTTTGTCCAAGGCTTGGCAAAAAAAATTATTGGATTCGGAGGTTTTCTTTTCTTGGGTGGTTTGTACCAGATAGCCGCGTTAGGTTCAGCCGGTTTTCTTCTGTTTGGTCGCGAACCTTGACCCTTTTGGTACCTAAGCAGTCGATCGGTATAGTACTGTGCGATGAACGCCTATAGGCGTTCGACGAATGTACTTGACAAAAGGGTGCATTCGATTTCCGCACACTGACGATGGTAAACGAGAGCAATACGATATTGCAATATGAAATTATTATTAATCGACTGGTGAGATTTTCCTAATGGAAATGAATCCAAACACGACCTTATTTGGACACAAATAACAGATTCTACCAGGTCTGATTTTTCTTTCTCTCTGCAATAGCTAAAATATTTTCCAAAATTATTCGAATTACGTATAATTATTGTACAAATAGCTCGAATGTGGTCGTGTTTGGACTCGTTTTAATCGGGATAAAATTTTCAATCGATTGATGATAGTTTTATGAAGATATAAAAAATATAATTTTATAAGTCAAAAAAAAAATGGTTATTGTCTTTTACTGATTCCTCGAGTTTGAGAAAATGTAAGAAAACTGATATTGAATCTTAGATATAAGTATAACATCTGCCTTCAATGAAGTTGCAACAGGTTGCATAAAAGTTTTCATTTTTGTTTTCCATCTGGTTCGGTTTTGTTTATGTTTGCAATAGTAAATAATGACGAATATACTTACGATAGAAAGTGTTACGAAAAACATTTAAAAATTGAAAATATTATCTCGATTCTTTTTCGTATAGATATTTGAATTAATTTTTAATTTTATTTTGCGAGTCGGAACTTTGTGCGTTTATCGTCTATAGTCGGAAGCTATAGAAAATTCTGCGTCGAGCGAAGAATTTCTGTGTATGTGAGATAATCGAGGTATAGTTAAAGACCTCGGTCATCGAAGGACATTTCATGAGTCACTTTTTTCATTTCTGCGCCTTGCTTGGGGGGGAATACGTGCTGTACGAGATATTTTTAGGATAATTGTGAAAACTGATATGCCTGGAGTCACATAGTCCTTCGTTCGAGAAATGATTACTTCTGAAGTAATAACACTGAAAACTTGAGTCGATAAAAAGCGAGGCTTATCGTGTTTACTTGTAAAAATTTCTCAAATATAATATTTTCTTGACTTTCAGAAAATATTTTCGTGTGCTTCAAAATAGGTTGGATATTGTCTTATGTCTAATTTTGAAAATAATGCCAATTTACATTCTTCGAAAACACACAAAGGTACATTTATGAATTCCTAAATTAATTGAATTATCACTGACCAAACGCAAAAAAAAACACTCTCGTAGAAACATACAAAAACGAAACGAAAATTTCGGGAAGAAATAAATTTCAGGATCAATCGAGCTAGTATGAACTCGTACGGAGATATAAAAATTCCGAAAAAGACGGTAGAATCTTCGATATCCTTATGCATAAACATGAAAATTTAAAAAAAAAACGAAAGATATTAGAATCATCGAGGGAAAAAGAATTCCTGGCGACAGCCACTGGCTACGGTGATCAGCTGATCTGAATCGATAAATATTTATATGCTTCGCGCCGTTCTATAGTCGCCGCTGGATGGTGTTTATAAAGTTCCGCGGAAAGTGCATGATTAATCGAGTAACTGACCTTTGCGGCTATATTAGCATCGCCGAACAGCTGTAGCAGATCCACTGGTGTCTAGAGTCCCTGAAAGATCTGGAAAGGTACACAAACGGCGATAAAAATGTTTACAAGACCGATTTATGCTCCACTTCCTTTCGCATTTGCTCGTCGTCTCTCGTAAACGCTCTTTGTTTCCCGCATCACGTCTGCCGTCGCTCGTTCGCGTTTTATTCGATTGTTTATTAACCGTTCGTGGAACGTGAATGGGGAGTTCGAGAAGTCGCAAAAATAAACAGGGAATTTGGTGGAAGTAAGTTGGGAATAAATCGGAAACAGTGTTTGTTGCTTTTGGGGGGAAAACACGTTCAAACTTGAGAGCTAACTTTTAAGAAAGAAAATAATAAATCCTTATGATAGCGTATCGTCTGTACGATGAAAGATATTCTTTTGGTATACTTTCTATACAAGAAGAATTGATAAATTTCAAAATGAAAAACTAAATTATCGTGAGTTACAAAGTATGTGAAAGTTATAACCTCGAGAATGATAATAGTGTAATTTAACTGTGCCTAATTTTCTGAAATTTATGCATAAAGGTGTATATTCTACCGAGAAACAGGAATACAATGCTAACTCGATTTTCAAACTATCTAGAATCACGTTACCCTCATTTTCAGGGGCTCGTGTATGATAACTATCGGAATACAAATATGATAAAAGCATAATAGATGGCTGCATTCGAGTCTAATATAAATATGATGAAGGTTATGTTGTACGCTATAATTGTACACAGTTAGACGCTATATTTATATCAATTATAATTGTATCGAGACGTCTATCATATTTCCATAGAGTCATATTTCTCTATTGTTCTATGCTATAATCGTATAGAGGCATCTATCATATTTCCATGGAGTCATATTTCTCTATTGTCCTATAGTATATTTATACATGTCTATATTTAAATTTAATATCGTATACAAATATGATAAAAAATACAATAGAGGCTTAGAGCAAGATTTACCCAACTAGAACTCGATTTCGACTAGTTTAAAACGTGTCATCGTATTAAATATACTGAAATAATGGATATGATTAAATTAGTTAAGCATAGGTTCATATGCCACCCACATATTTCCAAATATTTTTTACTCGAGAACCGCACACTGTTCATTTGTATTGTCATAGAAGAACGTGTCTTAATACTTTCCATGGCAGAAATTGATTCGGTGAAAAATTCACGAACATTTCCCGAGCTGTGATACATACAACAACTTCTGTCTACGTTATTCGATACAGCGCTGGAAAGTCATGGGCACTCTACGTTTTCGCTGCGTTTATAGCAGAGATATACACACATGTGTGCGTATATATTTCTCGCTTACGTCCGACGATCTATTATTAAAATATGCTTTCAAATACGTTTCATTCTTCTTTATATAAGTTTACCTTACAAAGGTTAACGGTTAGGCATCTTAATTTAGATGGAGGTCTTCACCAAATCACAAATAAAACCTTCAGTCGTATCTATGATCAGATAACGTCATTAATTAAATCCGAATAGTAGCATCGACAATTTGGTGCATATAAAAATAATCACAACAGAGAAAAACATTAACAGTAAATCAATTAATTCACAACATCCATATGGACAATCTAGTCCTTCAAAAAATTATTACAACAATAGTGGATCTATTGTCAGTTGTTATGTAATTAGTGGACAATTAAATATGACCATCGATGGAGATTATACGGGCTTTGTTAAGGGAGAACAATTTTTTTTTTATTTTTAAATGTCGTGGGGTTTTAACAGGGACCAACCTGTTAGGGCTCCCCATTGCCCTAAGTCTGTCAGTCCGTCTGTTCGAGTTTGCCCTTTTTCCTGGTTTGTGTGTCGCGGGTTCGCGACCGTGCTACGCTTTCGTCCGTATTGATCTAGTTTCACCCCGCATTCCACAACCCCCACGCAACCCTCTGCACCTTCCCACCCCTCTGAGTACGTGTATGCATACCTGTGCAACGTCCCCACCTTTTATTTTAATAATTTTCATGGACTAGGATAATCCTGGCCGGAAACCAGTTTCGTGTTTGCTGAAAAAACAAGAGTCCAAACATTTTGCTTTGTTTCATAATAGAACAATCCAGAGTCTCGTGGAGCACGAAGGAAATCTAGTTTTACCACGATTTTTCGGAGAGCTAGTTACGATAGAATTGTGTAAATTATATATCAGGAATATAAAAGTAAAAAGAGAACGAAGGATAATTTTTTAGTCGAAGAATTAAAAAAAGAGACTCGCATTAGTACGTGGGTCCGAAGTGTATCATTATAGTACAGCTAAATCACTTATGTATGTAGTGTAAAGCCACGTTAATTATGGTCTGATGCTCCAAGACGTAAGTTGACGATTTCAGAATTGATAAATCATTCTCATAAAATTCAACGATAGAATTGAGATTCTGAATGTGATTAATATTTATTTGAAATTGTTCAGTTTCTATTCGTTGTGAAAACTAATGTTTAAGTTCAAGTTTGAATCAAACTCAAAATTCAAATAAATAATGAATAAAAAAACAAGCATCGAATAAATCAAATTGAACTATCCGTGTTTCCTAATGATCGACGAAATTAACGAGGAATTGGTGCGTGTGAAGATAGTTCGAACCAGGCTTCACTGTCGCAGAAACTTCGAAAATTGATACGAAGTTCGTGGAGCTCTAACAGATAACGAAAAGAATAATTACTGTTTGCAGTCAGTTCGCATAAGTTCCGAGACAGTAATTCTTTTTAATTTCCTTGGGGCACCTTTGTTTGATTTCAATCGTTTAAAAATTAATTCATTATATCTTAAATTCAATTATCCTCTTTTCTTTCTACATGGAAAGGTTTTGCAATTCTGATATTTGTTTTCCCTAAGTTCATTTACGATTTGTAAATGTTTTCTAGCCAACATGACCTGAATTTACATTCGAATTGGCCGCTAAGAGTGGTCGTAAAAGAAGTGTATTAATTAGTCCACGTAACAGCAAATATTATTTAACTTTTCGTCACGCGAAGGTCCACGCAACGAAGCTACACGCAGCCATTACTTGCCACGTGTTTTGCGTGATCCATTTTACATATTCGTTTTTTTCCCTCTCGTGACACGGAAACCGCTTTTAAGTTCGGAATAAAAACATTTTCATCTTTGATTGTCTTGCTATAATTTTAATTTTCATTCTCAATGGATAACAGATAAACGAAATTTTATTTATGTAAGAATTCTTTCTGTCTCTGATACACGCAAAGAGCATTGACAATAGTGAAATACTCGAGCAGAAAATTGAACAAGGTTTTCCATAAATCTGATAACGGTTGAATGTATTGGAAGAATAAGGAGATTATTGATAAGAAGTTTATAAACTTGCATTCAGATGGTAGAGTAAGCAGATCAAGTTGTTGGGACACGAAACACGTTATAACTGGGACACAAGGTCAAATAGGACGAAAAGATAGTACACTCGAACAGTAACGGATTAGCTCTCAACAGGGCAATAGGCAACAACATGTATCCAATCCCAATTATATAAATTAAAACATGCCAATTAATTTAATTCTGAACTATACAAATGATCTATTAAAAATATTCTATGCTCGTAAGTTACTGAAAATAGCTCCACCTCGATAATTGACCACGTACGGACCCAAGTTACGGTCAATAAACGAGGCACTACTGTACTGCATCGATGAGAAGTCACATTGAAAAACTTTTTCACGCCTTTCTCGTGAAATCAGAGCTTCAGAGTCTTGTAATGTCCACTCGAGGATGATCGAGTTGCCCTAAATCTTGAACGGATCGGTTTCTCGAATTCGACGAGCTCGTTTTCGATATTTCATCGAGATTTCGCGTGCCGGTGGAAATCTGACGCTAGAATCACGCGAGCGGTGAAGAATAAAAAAAAAAAATGAGGCAGAAAAAAACGTGAACACGATACGCGACCATAAACGATCGCCTACTCGGGGGAGCATACGCGTGCTACGCGCGACAGGCGACACACAAACACATAGACGCACGCGTGGCACGAAACGATTTGCTCCAGCGTAACTTCCTCCGTGCTCAATACGCGACCTTAGCCCTGGCGTAGCACGTGATTAATATCGCGGGTCACGTAATACTTAAGTCGAGATCACGAAAAGGTGAAAGTTACGATTCACGGTCGGATTCGAAGTGCCTTTCCACGTGGGGCAAAAATTAAAAGAATAACAACAATAAAAAGGAATGAAAACGAAGGGAATAAGGCGCGGTTAGGGTGTTCTGTGCACGAATTTATGGCGCGATAGTGCTTAATAGGGAGTGAACGTTTTCATTAGGGAGATTTTATTTTCACCGTTTAATTACGAGCATAATTTTATTCTCCACATATATCTCATGCTGTGATAAAAGGCCTCTCGAATATAAAACGAAATTGTTGCTATAAAAGAAAAATCCGTAAAGATCTTGGGGCCTCCCAATGTTATAAAAATAAAATTACAAAATATATTTTGACTGGCTATCTACGGTTATAATTACGGTTACACTTGCTGGGGATGCTGATCTGTCACCCTGTCAAATTTCATTAAAATCGATGGAGATCACATCCGAGTGCTCTCAAAATTCCATTGTGCCTTGGGCCTCGTTAAAGCATAACGCATCGCCGTTTCCATGGATGAGTTCCAAGCCGACATCAAGAACCAATCCTTCGAAATGGGATTAAAATATTACACGATAACGTCTGGTCAGGCGGTGCCCGTCCCCCCACCCCTCTCCCGTTCCCCGCGAAAATGGGGAAAGGATGTCCCCCGGGCGGAACCGCAGTCGTCTCTTAATTGAAAAATTGAGTCGCGAAGGGAAAAAATGCGGTTATGTGATCCAGTGACCTAAATCGGCCGCCACACCGCGGATATATCCAGGTGAATAGAACACACATCCAGATTTGCAGTAGGCAGAAGTCCAATCGATAACCTGCTGGATTTTATAGGCTCGTGTATCGCTATAAAAGCCGCCGTTGGTCGCTCGTCTGCGTATTGGTGAGGTCGTGTAACGGTGTAATAAAATCGTTTCTTACGTAAAACGTCGTGTCATTTCCACCAGCAGAATCGCACGAATGGCTGTACACGACTCGGGAAGGAATATGCTAATTCGACGGGGGTGGGAGGGAGGGATGTGCAACGATGTTGAGAAAGTTTTGGAGGCGTGGCTCCTCGACTCTTTCGAGTTTCCTCCTTTGAAGTCAACTTTAAGTGGTGGAAGCCCGTGACTAATCAGACAACTCTGAAGTTACTCGGTCTTTGGTTTCAGCACGTCTCTCGAGAACTGTTTTGGTTGAATTTTTATTTTACCACTTTCCAATGATAATTTTGTTAATTTTTGTCATTAAATATTTATATTTAAAGATATATTATTAGCAGCATATAGCTATATCCTTGTACCCAGGCATATACCTTTATCTACAATTCCTTTTCTTCGACGAAAACATGCTAATATTATTATGTCTATTATTTGATAATTTATTGCACGATTCTCTTAATTAAATTAATTGTTTATTTCTTCGTACTACTACTGCTAACTTATGTTTTATTCAACAAGTGTCCGATTTACCTAAGCAGAATTTAATTATATTCATGATTATTACAGATTAATCGTTCAATTTTATTTCATGTAATAATAATTGACAATAAAAACAATAATTGAAAGAAAAATGTAAGGAAAACCTTGACACGTAGTCTATTTTGCAATAAATAACTGAATCAACATTCAGATTATCAAATAAAAGAGATACGTATTTGTAATTTATTATATTTGTTCCTGGTTGTTTATTTTGAATGTTTCATTAGTAATGAATCCAGAGACATCATAACCTCAATCCTTCAGAAAACATTTCCCAACGAGATATACATTATGGAAGTTGTCGGAGCGTCAGAAAAGCAATTGCGAAGTTTAATTAAAAACTTTTCGTCTGATTTGTTATATGCGAATAACTCGTATAACACTATTACTGGCTTGTTTTTATATATTTTTTGCGAAATATTTGCAAAAGCTATTTCTCTCTCGGTACAAAAATATAATGAATATAAATTTTCACGCCCAGCACGAATAATATTATAATGCTCCTTTCACGCGTACAAATGTAAGCACGTCTATTTCATTTCATTTTATATCTTTTATATATAACGAAGAATGAAACATCGTTATTATTCTAATTTCTTTCTTTCGTTCTTTTGTTATATTTTCAAATTCAATTAGTAACAATATCAAAAGTACAAGCGTTAGTATTTTAAAGCGAAGTTGCAATTAGCATAATTGCTACTCAAAATTGGATAATTATTAACATTACAAGATACAGGTATTTACTAACTACTTTCAATAAAACGAATGAAGGAAAAAATATATTTTAAAATATTTTTTATTGCATTTCTTAATCGATAAAGTAGGAAGTACACATGCTGCCATCTGCAGACGAACGCCCGCAACTTTTAACCTCCACTTCCTGCTATTCCGTTCGTCGATAGCGCTTTATTAACCGAGACGTCAACTATTTTACAAAATCGAAACCCGTTTATCCGGTTTCGAGGTTCGTTTCAGCAATCATATCCCAGGAAACATTTATCTTCGTCAGAAACCAATAAAATATCAATGACCTTTCCGAATCACATATTTCGTAAAGAAATTACGCATTTGACTACGCATACCCGGAAACTGCGCGTAAACATGTTTATCCGATTAACGATCTTCTTAGAATTCATTTTTATTCACTGGAATCATGTAAATGAACATTGAAATTCTTTTCAGACTGTCGTGAAACCTGGAAATTAAATTTGAAAAGGATCGATTTTCTAATTTAAATATTCTACTGTAATTTAAAGATCGGTTTCTTTTGTTTTTAATGCCCGCAAAATAATGTAAAAATTCAAAATCTTTTCAAAGTCGATGAAAAATTTTTCGTGGAAACGGAATGCTTGAATTCATTTGCATACGCGTTTATTCTTCTCCTTGAGAAAGTCAATTAGTCAATTGGTTAGCGCGTGAGCAGTTCGACGAAACGAAACGATATATTCTGCGTGAAACACAAGACGCCTCGAGCTGTTCACGGGATCATTTAATCCTTATTAACCGGCAAATAAGCTGGTCTTTAAGCAAATTGAGCTCCGCCTAGTGTTAGTGAGAATTCCCGCGCGAATTGCTCGTTTCAATTGAAGACGAACGGATAAACAATGTCGGGTCGTAATATTTCCGGCAATTGTTAAAATGTCGATTGTACGATATTAGACGTTGTTTCTTCTAGATAAGAAACAGCGATATTTCGTCAGGAATGTTCAGACAATACCAAGTAGTAGTAACAATTGTTAAGACCATAGTAAAAGAGCAATAATAATTCTTAATAAGCCAATATTGGTACGAAGATTTTCATCGTTTATTTCCGAATATAAAGCCTAAATAATCGCGGATATTTATCCATTACTATATTGACAATATACGCCATAAAATCGTAAACAAAGATTTGTATTAACGACCGACTCCATAGTGTAAAGATATGGAGATTCTGGAATGGATAATACGTCGGTATTCTTCATCGTTAGTTCCAGTTTAGGAACGATGCCATAAAATTTCGTCACCATTACCATCTGTGACGTTCCCGCCCGTTAGCGTGCGACTTTAGAATGTAAACAAGCGTGGAAATCGTAACGATCTATTACGACATTAATCACATAGTTTTCACCATATTTCCTGCCCCGTCATTTACGACCGTCATCAGGTAGCAAACAGACATTTTTAATAGTCGTGTCTACAATATTAATATCAAGGTTTCCTTCTTTCTCGTACAGATGGTCGAAACGTTTAATAAACAATATTTAACGATATCAAAATTACGATATAACTCGGCAAATGAATATCTTCCTCGAATAAAATGTATCCTCGCTAGGTTATGTTTCGCGGAGAATCCATTTTGAAAATTTTAGCGCGAACAAGTGTTCGATAGGATCGAAACTTCGAGATTCGAGGGTCGACTAATCGTATAACTCTGTAAATCGTCGCTTCTGTTTGTATTTGTGTTTGTAAACATTTACCGCGGCATAATTTGTTTTTTATTGGTTTCGCTATCTTCTCTCGGCTCTCTGTCGCACCGATCGAGTTTATTACGATGCAGCTGAATATTACAGAGAACGATTTCCTAATCGTCGCGATCCAGATGGACGAGACCGACGCGGAAAGTGGAGCAGGCGTTAGTTGAGCGCGCAAAGTGTGTACGGAAGATGAATCATAACCTATTTCGATTGACAGAAATAATCGTAAGAACCGTCGGAAAATTACATGCATACGTGCATGTATAATATAAAATACTTTGCAAACAGTTGAGATCACAAAAACAAAGCAAGTTAATTTCAATATTTCTTATTTTATACTACTTTATCGTATATCTTTCCATTTCAGTCATATCTAGTAATACGTTAAATACGTAAAATTCTTATTAGAGAGCCGAGGATCTAGAAGCAATACAAAATGGCGGATATTGCATCCACAAAATTTATCGCGAAAAAAAATGCGAAAACCTTTCCGTTCCATATGAATTTTAGGTAGAATTTATAGTAACCGAAATATCGACCCGAACCTTTCCACCTGTAAATCTAACAATAAATTGGGGACATAAATTCATAAAATTCTTAGTAGAAGCTATGCAGCAGCACTATAAAGTGCAAGATATCTCTTCCACGGTCGCTTTTACAGTAGAAACGTATATAACAAAAGTTATTGTAAACTAAATTTCGAAACTTTTGTGTTCTATACGAATTTTGGATAGAATCCATAGTAACCGAGATATCAACTCGACAATATTTCCCATCCCAAGAAATTCACCTGGTGTGTAAACTGGTTTCGCTATAGTCGCGTCGATTCGGTTTTGGCCATTTGCCAAGTGTTGTATATCGCGTGTAAATAATAGTAAACATTCTTACGGTCGTTATAGAGTCTATCATGCAATATACATTTGCACAGCTCGTGGCTCGAACGCAGATTTCGTAAAATCGTTCGGCGCCGATGGTCGATAAAAATTCGCGTTAATGGGGGTCCAAAGGCTGTCGCCATTCGTGTCACTGGTCTGTTCGTGAATGAAGACACCCGGTGGTCGATTCCGTAATGTAAATCGACGCGAATCGTCCTTCGATAGTTTCTGTTACCTGGTCCATTCGTTATCATTGCGATCGGAAATATGTCATTGGCAGCGTGACACGTCATCGATTTATTATTTACCAAACGTCGTTAGCGCCGTGCTAGGCATATAAATTCCGTCCTGCCACGCCATGAAAATTAATCATTGCCACGTACAGCGAAACCCCGGTCTCGTTACATTGCCCTGACTCTCTTCCTCATTTCGTAACATTCATCTGGAATCATTACCACCGATTCCTCGACACTATCTACGATCGTTCATCTCGAACGACAAAACTCTCATTTTATTAACAGAAAATTCAAAATCTGTGTGTTTGAGATTTCCCTATAACTCCTGATATTTCTATCCAATCCAAGTGAAATTTTGTTTAGATGCTCTTTACGCTTCGAGGGAAAGTACAAGCTACCTAATTTGTGGAAGTATTACCCATAAATATCTCATTATTTATTTTAAAAAAATTATTGTCTATTAATTTGCAAGTTTCGTTCTATGCGTTACTGACTTTTATTTGTTGATCACTGTTAGTGAAAATTTCTATTGTTCCTAAAATATTTTGATTAATTTTTGTTCGCCAAAATTATTTCACATTCAGTTACGTCTCATTCAGTTCTCTTGTTTTAATAAATCCCAACTTGTTGCATACGGTATGAATTATTCGACAACACAGCTTGCTAAAATTTTACAACACACCTTCCACTGCTTGAATCCTTACTAAATACACCCCAGTTCCATAATAAATAACAGAACAGATATTATTCCAACAACAGGCGCGCTAGTCTCTTACAAAGGTCAGGAAGATTTAGTATACTCCCGGTTTTATGGTTACCCGGAACAAGTTATATCGCAGTTATTTCGTAAATTATATTAAAACTCGAAGCCCCTGCTATTTTTATGGAAAATAGACTCGTCGGGGCACCTTACCGTATATAAAAAAAATATATTCCACATAAATCTTTGTGGCGGGGAAGAAATGTGGCTCTTACTCCGGATAGTCCAATAAATTAAATTAACGAAATTAAATAGACAGCAATTTCTTTTTTTGCAAAAAATCAAAATAAATTTCATAGTCAATTAAGGAATATTCCAGATTGTAAAGATCAAGTAGGTTGTATTGTTGAATGTTTTATAAAATACGTGAGTATACTAAACATCTCACAACCTTACTTAAGGTAGTGGATTATTTGTTGAGTCACGGTTCTTCTCAATTTCCTCGGAAATTTGCACAACGATCCACCACTTTTGGCTAGAATCCGGTCTGTTGGACGCCAGAAAGTCAAATGGCAACGTTAGATTGACGATTGGAACGAATTTTGTCTGCGGAGCGACATGAATGGAGGGTCTCGTTTAATTTTCTCGAACATTCTCACGACTACTTGTAGTTTCTTCTCCTCGTGCGTAGTCTAAAAGACACCAGATCGACGAATATCATGTTAAATTTATGATCGCCGGTGAATTTTGTCCGCGAACCGATGCGTCTCGAGCGCAGCGAACCGACACGTCTGGAGGTTCTCGCTCAATGTTTTCGAAAATCGATTCAACTTATTTTTAAAAGACTTTCCTGCTCGTTCGTATCTGTTGTGACACAAATACGCATTTCTATTTATTGCAACACAAACTGAATCGACAAAATAAGAAAACTTAATTTCCATGTTAGTAACTTTTCATTGTTCAAAGTCGATACAATTCTTTTCTTTACAAGATACGGTGGATATTATTTATTATTAATTCTCCGAATTATCGTTTCAATTATCTAAGTGGTAAATATTTGACTGCAAGAAGTATTCGACTTCGTTTTGAGTGGAAATAATTATTCGTCGGAAGCATTAACGAGAAATATTCTTCGAACTTCTGCCAGCCTTAAATCAGCCGCGTCCCGGGAAAGATCTGAAAGCTATTTGAAAATTGAAAAGTGCAATCCGTCAAGAGGAAAAATTTCCAGAAGCCCGTGGCCCTCTTATTTCTACTCTGCGCGAAGGAGGGAGTTCTTTCATTCTCATAAATTCCCCGGCACGAAAATATAGCAGTTATTTGTACATTTTTTCCGAGCCAAAGTTTCGCGGCGTTTGCTTGCATATTTATAGAAACGACGATCTTTTTATCGAACATCAACAGTATAAAAGCAATGAAATTAAATCCCCCTCTGACAATAAAAAAGAAAAAAACATCCTACTGTTTCTGGATTCACAAAACGTGGGACAAAATGGTACTAGTCCCCCTCGTTCGCCATTACACCATAATTAGCCTCGAATAAAATAACCAATTAGTAGTATACAGGGCGTTCGGCCACCCCTGAGAAAAATTTTAATGGGGGATACTAGAGGCCAAAATAAGACGAAAATCAAGAATACCAATTTGTTGATGAAGGCTTCGTTAAACAGTTATTAACGTGTAAAGTTTCACTCGTATTGAATTTTTTTCTCGAAAATGCGCAGGATTTCGGGGGTATGTCTATTCACCAAAAATGATTGTAATTGACCCCCGCAACCGAAAGTAATTTTTTTAGAACGATTCGATAATTTTTTTTTCGCCGAAAAATTTAGGCACCCCCCTGTCGATTTTTCTTAAAAATTACTTTTTCATTTTTGATAATTTTATTTGACCCCCTACAGAAAAGTTGTCTAATACTTTTTTGTAGGTACCCATGAGCTCTACTTCAGAAAAAAGTTTCATTGAAATATATTCACAATTGTAGGAGTTATGGCTGTTTGAAAATTGGACCATTTTTATGGGGTTTTTTTCATTTTGCGGGGTCAAGGACCAACTTTTCGAATATTTTTGCAATTTGTACATATTCTCCATCAAAATACGCGTAGTTTGCTTTTTTAAACATCAAAATCGTCCAATCCGTCCATAAGTTAGGACGTTTTAAAGATATGCATGAAATTTCAGGAAAGCATTTCTGGCCTCCCGTTAGATTTTCGGTAAGGAATTTTTTCCTCGAAACTGGATAGGATTTCGAGGGTATGTATAATGACCAAAAATGATTGTACTTGACCCCCGTAACCGAAAATAATTTTTTTAAAACAATTTGAAATTTTTTAATTTTGTCGAAAAATTTCTCACCTTCTCGAATTTTTTTTTCGAAAATGCGCAGGAATTCGAGATTATGTCTATTCACCAAAAATGATTGTATTTAACCCCCGCAACCGAAAATAATTTTTCCAGAACGATTTGAAACTTTTGAATTTAATTGTTAATAACTTTTTAACGAAGCCTCCATCAACAAATTGGTATTCTTGATTTTCGTCTTATTTTGGCCTCTAGAATCCCCTATTAAAATTTTTCCCAGGGGTGGCCGAACACCCTGTATACTACTCTACACAATTTTTATAAATTTCATACCTATTTTAATACACATTTTTTCTTCAAAATGCTATAGTTTCTAAAAATTTTCCATACTTTTTCTTTAAAATAGCGTTTAAAAAATTTCTCGTTTGTTGTGTTCTGATCTCCACCGTTATCCATTATAGTTACATCGTTGGATAGGATCAATTGCCAATTTTTTTAGGCGGTTTAGAGTAGAGGATCCCCTCAAGATTTCTGACCGGTAGTGCACACGTTTTGCCCGCGTCTGCCCCCGGCGGGCAGTGGGCCACCGGTGACCCAACGGCGTACGCCGCGGAACGTGTCAAGGAGCCCGCCAGGGAAACACTCTCCCTCCCCCTCGCGCCTTGTCCCCTCCCCCGCTCTCCTGGTCGCGGAGCAGCAGGCGCAATTCGAACCGTCCTGCTCCCGCAGCCTCTGCCGGAGAAACTGTTCGGCCGTGCAGTTAGTCAGTCAGCCCAGGCCACACAGTCAGTGGCAGTAGTCACTCCCCGACGATCAGCTGGTGGTGGTGGCGGCGGCCGATCGGCGTAGACCAGGCAGAGGCGGCACGTGTGCGTTTTCATTCCATCCGCGCCGGCTGATCAGCCAACCCAAGCTCCGTTTCATTCGCGATCGCGACGTCGTTCTCCACCGACGACACCGTGTCACGCGCGTCTCTCAGGTTCCAGCTCGTCTCCTACTCGCCAAGTGTCTTCTCGTTCCTCGTCAAGTGTCGTCGTACCCGATCCGTTTCCCGATTGTGTTTACGCGCGTGTATCGTGATCCGTTTCTCGTGTTGCCCGGTCGACGTAGTGTTCAACCGGGGCAGGTGCTCGACGACTGGTCGCGGGTGTCCTAGCATGGAGCTGTGACGAACAGAGAGCGCAAGGAAGCCGTCGATCGTTCGCGGAGAACTTGGATGGGAGTTGCTGAACCCCGATCCGGAGGTGATCGCGAGAGGAACGATCGCGGGATCGCCGACGATCGACAGAGTAAGTTTCCAGACTTTTTGCTTGGGACTCCTTGGTGATCGATCGTGCGAGTTCCGGGAGGGTGAAGTTTCCGTGTGTTATTGAAGTGGTACTTTGGGTGATCAGTGGCAAGTTCAGGTCTACCTTTTTTGTTGTTGTTCTCGAAGCGTGGTGATCGACAGTGTCCGGGGTGTACTCGAAACTCCGTCGCTTAATCATTCCGGCGGTCCACTTTGGGGAAATGGGGATCTTGGATCTTTCTTTGAATATTCATCTTTTATCGTGGTTTCATTGTTGACTATTCATTTGGATCCGTTTCATTCTTCCTTCTTTCGGGTCCATTTTCCCGGAGTTTCTATTTTAGATTGTTGATATCGTTTCGTTGTATTATACAATCAAAGTTAGGTCTGTTGCGATCCACCCTCGTCCGCGGGCCAAAATAATAGACTTCGGTCTATAATTATGCAGATTAAATTCTTAGTAGATCTTTTACTTTCCTCTTATTAGCATACTCAGCGTAATAGCAACCGATTAATCAACCTCAGACTAATTCGCTATATTTTTATTAACGATATGCTTAATAATTTCAAACATTTATCCTAGATCCTTTTCACTAAATCCACCTTTTTTATTGATCTTGACGATAGAATAAAACCTGAGGGATCCTAATAAAAGTAACCCAATTTAAAAGATTGTAAACATTGGTAGAGTTCATCCGGTGTTGCTTTAAAGCCATGATGGCGCACAGTGGCGAATGATGACATCAGATAGTGAAAATATAGTTGTATGGGTATGCAACCTCAGAGTCACACGGGATTATAGAAGGTTAACGATGATTCATTGTATAAACTACAACGTCTATTGTACATCTCTATCAACAATATCACGATTTTTCGACATTGAGGATAAATTAGGTCCCTAACCTCATCTCGAGAATGTTCACCGGAGCAGTGATACAAAAAAACGCAAGTTTGGAATTTTAGTTTAGGGTTCTGGTGCAGGAAGCTGAACAGTCTTCGTTCTACCGTAACCAATATCCCCAATGGGATAGATCTTCCGACCAACTTCCTACTAGTCACTAGAATCTTGTATCTGCATCTCCAGAGTCTTTCATACATGACTGAATCGAAGCTAGAATTAGATTGTATTCGACGTTAGAGTCTCTAATCTACTTCTTCATAACTCGAACCTATATTCTACGTCCTTATCATCGAGGATTCATTCATGTTAGACGATATTCACCCTTCTGTTAACGACGAATCAGTTCCACTTCCCTAACCAGAATAATTCATTACATTACATTATGTTCTATTTTAGAATACCAATTGTTTCAAGAATAAGTTCAAATCTCTGTTCTACATCTCTGTAATTGAAGATTCCTCCCGAGGATTTATCATATAAAGTAGAATTTTCTGTCCCACTGTTTTCCATCGCAAACGATCACCCACGTGAATTAGATCATCTATTCTACTTTTTCACCGTCATCTACTTAACAAAGATTCCTCGTCTACACGTTGTCTTTTAGAAATTTACCTTGTGAACCCTTGATTCTACTTTTATATCATTAATCATCGTGTGAGTTGTATTCTAGTGTTTTTATTCTACATTTCATATATAAAGTAGAACCTCTATATCACGAATGGTGTTCCAAGTGAAATTAGATTTTCTCTTCTACTTTTCTGTCATTATCTACGTATGTACTCAACAATCTAAACCCCTTATTATACATTAGACTAATCAATAGTATATCAGATAAGTTAAATCCTAACAACCTGTTTCCATTACTGACAGTTTACCATGGTATTTAAATATCTTCCAAACCAAACAACAGTGTTCGAAATAAGTCCCCTAACACTTGTAGTCTATCATTGACAATTTAATGAATTAGTGCCCTTCTTGCAATCTCATTTCAAGACTCTTAAAAAAACCTAGAATTTTATTTTTGTTTCTATAGTATAAAATAGTAACTTCTGACTAACTTATCTGTACAGACTAAATACCCCATTCAAGTTCGCGTAATCTACACCATGACCTTAATAATAATTACACTTAATCTATCATTTAAAATGTAGTATAGGAAACGACAAGGAAACCTATATTATTTAATATTCTATGTCCCTGAAATGGTACATTTTCGTAAACAATGTGTCAAAATCTCTCAGTACCCAAAATTTTAGTTCGAACCCTAAAGTCGCGACACTCTTCTCGAAGATTACGCGTCGCCTGTTATGGTTTATAGTTTCTTTTCTTTTGGAATAACCGACTAGTCTAATCAACGATAGGCTCTCGTACATTGTCATCGAGCGATCATTAGCGAGTATCCCTGGAAATCGTCTCTGAGCAGCGTTACAAGCGTGCGTGGCTCGGCCGACAAACCCGACGCAGCGACAACGGCTGTCGGTTCACCAGGCACGGTCAAAGCGAATTAGCCCCAGCTCCATCGGTCGCGTTGCACGCCGGGAACGCGAAAACATTTCCTATTACACGGCTATCAATCGATCGTCCTCCGACGGGACTCGATAGAACGCGCGCCGACGAGAATAATAAACTCCGCGGAGCAACGCGCGTCGCTGGCTCGCGAAACTCGTGTTAAACCGCGTGTGCGTCCAAAGAGCCGACGTTGGCTACGCTCTCGCTCTCATTGTCCCGTGACGCTCACGGAACACGCCGTTTCTATTTCTGCACCGGCGTTCCCATTCATTAAACGCCGTCGATAAGGTGTTATCCGCCACGGGAAACCAGATAAACTGACTCGTATCCGCCATATTTGTTATTCGTTCGATCGAGTCACGTGACAGTTGCATCTGATGGCGCTTTACGACTCCACTTGGGGAGTTACACAGTTATTTAATACGTCGGAGTTATTTTTTAATCATATTAGCCGTCATATTTGTTATTTGCTTGCTGGAGTCATGTGATATTTGCATTTTGTAACGCTTTATAACTACACTTGGAGAGATACGCGGTTGTTTAACTGGTTGGTGTTGTTTTCGTATTATACTAGCCGCCATATTTGTTTACTCGTTGGAGTCACGTGACATTTGTATTTGTTGGCGCTTTACGACTCCACTTGGAGAGATTCATAGTTGTTCAATACGTTGTAGTTATCGTTTTATTGAGAAATATGGAACAGGGTCGATTATCATTGACACAAAAGTGGAATTGATGTGCAATTTGTATGATTATATCTTTGGTGATAGGGAATGTAGGATAGAGGCTTGAGTTTATTCAAAATTTTCTCAGTGATGGGAATGTAGATAAAAAATAGTGGACCACTCTGAAACTACCGTGGAGTAGGGTTGCAAAAATTAGGTAGATTAGCATTTGTGTTGTCCAACATGTAATTTAGGGTTTTTAGGTAGTTTTTTGGTGGTTGGCTTAGGCGAAGAATATCTATTTAATCCATAATATACAATATTTAAATTAGTATTAATAGTGTAATGTTGCCTTGCTGGGTCTATGTTAGATACAGGTTGTAATTTTTAGTGTATTCCAACACGTCAATTAATGGGCGTACTGTGCTGTAGAATTGCCAAATCGAGGTTGAAAAGATCAGGTAAAGAAAATTGAATCTTTGATATACGACGTGTATGTTAATGCCACTATGGCGCAGAGTTGCCAAGTTAGTTGGACTAGGTAGAGACTCTTTATTGAATCCTTGATATATAACATGTAAATTAGTATTAATACTATGGAGTAGGTTAGCCGTGTCAAGGTTAAGTTTATTAGGTAAAGGATCTTCATAGAAATTGTAATTTACATCTTGTCAGTATTAATTCTATGGAGTATCATCCCTAAGTCTATGTTAAGTTTATATTAATTAAGAAACCATTATCTTATTATATGATCTCCTCAATTTATACGAAATCTATAATTCCATTTAATATTATATATAACGCATTATTTTTTGAAAAACATATGGCTCGACCTAATTATTAGACTCACTTCGTAGAATAGAATCTTCACGACTCGCGTAGATCTCTATTGAGAAATCATTGATCGTCGTTTATGTCCTAAAAATTCGTGACACTTCGAACGACATCGAGTTCCTTCGTTTTCTTCGATTATGTTCGACATCCAAACAGACACCTGTCCACCGACTTTCTAATCACGTGATCGTTAAACGCGATATCGTAAAAAACGTCGATATCTGATGCATACACGGTGTCCCAAAACGATATGCCCGATGGAAAATATTTAATCCCACAGACACGAACAATATTCATCACTTTCCTCCCTCGATGTTTCAATATTCTGGCAACGTTTAGTATTAATACGGCATCATTATCGAATTTCATAATTGGCGTAAAAAGGGACAAAATACCCGTACGATAGCAAACGTTTATTCGACGATTTAGAACGACTGGTGCAATGTTGTGAAACTAAATCCAAACTTGTAACGAATTATACGCATTTGAAATTGACGTTCCACTGACCCAGATCGAGATTCAACTAAATTTTAACGGCACATCGATATTCTGACAATACACAAATTATTACCCATGAAATTCAAAATCTGTCTGTTTGTGATTCCCCCGTAACTTTTACTATGTTGCTCCGATCCTGATAAAATCTTGTCTGGTCGTTTCTCCACTACAAAATAGAGAAGACGATCCCCAAATAACCTCGTTTCCTCCAAATAAACGAATCAATTGCCATAGATCATCCTGTACAAAAGGTTCTTTCGTCCGTGGACAGATAAACAATTAATTAACGCGAAGAAACGTACCAAATATATTTTCTGGATGCTAGGAAACGGTAGTGCGCGGACTTAATGCGGTCAGCTGCAACGGAACTCGCCCCCGAAGTAAAAACTCTGCGTTTAAAAGAACCACGTCGGAAGACGCGGGGGTTCCGTGCGCAACGTTCCGACATTTAATTTCGCCGTACTAAATAAACGCATTTCGGTACGCTGTGCGCGAAACCAAGATAGAAACGAAGAAAAATAAATAGGAAAACTAAAGAGATACAAAAAAAAAAAAAAAAGAAAGGAAGAGAAAAGAAGCGTCCCACATACTGCGATTTATCCGACGCGTACACAGTGTCCCATTTCAAGCCAATTAGAGGCAATCGCGCTCGTTTCTCCGACGAATAAAGGAAACTGCGGAGAAAACGTTCGAAGCGGCCCGATATACATATTCCCCGAACGTTGGTTGTTCCCCTCCCCCACCCACCCCTATGGGTCGGGGCTCAATTAAAAATAATCACGGCCGTTTTCGTCGCAAAATTAACGAGACAGCGTTGCGACCATTCGGGGGCTGCGGGAGTAAATTCGACGAATGTCATCTGCCGGTTCAATTGACGGGCGAATTGGATCGAACGACGCTGGAACGAATCATTCAGCGCACAAAAAGAAAGAAGTGGCTGAATCGCCGCGTGGAACACTTGCATGGTCGCGTTCCTTTCCTCCTCGTTAATACCTCGATACTGCGAGTAGGCTCTCCCCCCGGTTGTGTCGGGTATAGCTCTTTTCGATAGTTTCGTTTCTGCTCGGTTGAAACACGATCCACCGAACAATTGGATCACCTACTCAAATGACTATATTGTTCGCTGAAAGTGTCCGATACGTGACGAGCCTCGGGCGTACCGCATGGATTTAACAGTCAAGAAACATGTTGCTGCCAAATAGACTTTTCCTTTTGTTTTTGACAATTGGGTCGTCCTGCTCGATTGGCCAGATACGATGATAATTGTTTTGAAACAACTCTTAAAAAAAAAAAAAGAATCAATTTTATCGATGGCAGTATCTACATTTCGTAACGTTGGGTTTAAGGAAAATCTAGACAAGCTCTATTTGAACTTTCGCTCCGGCGAATATAATCATTACTTCGATTCTAAGAACGATAGACGTGTCACTTTCCTTATACATTCGATTTTTATTCTATCAAGTGGAAGTGGGACTTAAGCCAGTATTTTCTGGATCCTTCCAGTTGAATCTCGTGCCTGGTCTGTGAATCTTTACACGTGTATCGTTTCTTTTTTTGTCGGTACTGGTGAGGAAATAATATATAACGAATATTTTGCGCCAGTGGGAATGTGGCATAAGCTAGTCTTTCGTGGATCACTTGTTTCACTTATCTTTCTGTGAGTGTTAACAAGACAGTAATTACTAATATTTTACATAGGTGGGAATGTGGCTTAAGCTGGTCTTTAGAATTGTTCCCAATCAATTTTGCAACTGCAAGTACCCATTAAGATACACAAGTAGGAAACTGGCTTAAGCTTCTTCCTAAATCTCCCTCATTTTTCAATTCTTTCTCAATTCCAAATACCCCCCAATCACGTAAGTGGAAACCTTGCTTAAGTTAGCCCAGTTTTTTCTACCCATTACAATTCCTCTCCATAATCTCATTTAATTAATACCAATAAGTCCCTGCAAGTGGAAGCGTGGCTTCAGCGAGTGTAGTAACTTTCTCCCAGTGGTTTCAATTTGTCCCAATAAGCCACCTCCGAAGGGCTTGTTTGTTGCAATTATATAAACAGTGTCCAATAAATGTGGAGCCACGCAGTTAATCTTGAAACGGTGCTCTAAATCGGGGCACGAGATTGCGCTGGCTGGTCCAGCTGAGACGCGGTGCACACGAGGTAAACCAAACAGCATCGAAGGTCAACGTAAACCAGCAAATATTAGCGACCCGTACACGGCGGTGCGTTTGCATACGCGTAACGGAAGCGATAAGATAAAAATCGACCGCGGTTTAAATCGATCACGATGGCGCCTTTTTCGTTCCCGTCCCGCGCTGTCTCGTCCGTTGCTGCGACGCCGTTTCATTCCATCAAGTTCAATCCGGATTTAATCGGAGCATCGCTCGTAATTCGTCCCCGCGACTCGTCGAGATTCTTACCTTCTCGTCCCGCGCGAACTATTCAGTGTTCGTTTCAATTAAAGCGACTTGGCGCGATTGCGCGACAGGCGCCGCTAACTCAGACGCGTGTTTGAGGTTAGGTTACAATAACAGCGCTTCAGATGCATCTAGCCTACGATAAGCTCTACTAAAACAGCAACGAAAATAATACTAATAACAGTATTATTTACATTTTTCTACTCCGTTTAAGTACACAATGAATTTAATTAAATTCTGTGAGATCGTATGAAATATCAAGCGTTGATCGCAAACTCGAAGTTGAAAATAGCAGATTCAATATGGCGTATCCAATATGGCGAATATTAAAAATCGATCGAAACTTGCCACTTGGGGATTTTGAAGTAGTCGATTACAAATTCAAGGTTGAAAATATGCACCAAATTCACAGCCACGAGTCCAATATTTATGAATAAGAATATAGGATTAATAAATAATAGTTTTACGTAAATATTGTTTCTCGTCTGATTCGATCGAGTAATCGAGACTTCGTCGGGAATGTCCCGGAACTTTTACAACGGACGAGTATTAAGGAATTAAATTTTAACCGGTCGATGCAGGATGCTATTCAAATTTATGTATATTGGAAAATTCAATTGTTAAATTGCTTTCCGCGAACGGGCGGCTCCGTTTCTCATGCGTGAAATTTATTTCGTCGTTTTTCCTGTTCGTTTTTCCTGTTCGAATTAATTAATAGCCGCGGTGCGTGCATTTAGGAAAAGTAAATTAGGAGGATCGAATATTTCTTCGTATATAATAATGTAATTTAAATATAGATTGAATTCGACGATTAATTAATATCATTAAATTCGTATAAAATATTTCGTATTATTTATTTCAACATCGAAATCATTAAATCGGACAAGATCGTTTATTGTACGAGCAACTTTCAGAAAAATTATTTTGGTATTACGAATATGAGAAACTCGGAAAATTCTGTTAACGTTCAAACCTGGAAAAACACCGGAAACGTTCACGCTCGATTCAACTCGTTTGTTTCCTTTTTTTTTTTTCTTTTGCACCTAATTGATGACTAATTGAGGCTAAATCATGGCTATTTATTCATCTTGTTGTGCAGTTTCGGAGAGCAACAACGTCACTGGCCAATTACCGAGATCAAGTAAAATTGAAACGACGCAGAAAAGGAAAATTAATCGACGTGCTCGACGCGAGTTTCGTATTCGAAATTGAAAAAATTCGCCTTATGCAGATTATCTTTATCTGCGTCGAATTTATTAGCATTAATTTCGCGTACAATTATTCTTATTGTGTACAAAGTATCTGATACTGTGTCGTGTTATCGAACAGCTTGCGTCTGAAGAGTTCCGAGAATCGCTCGAGGAACATTAAACATCCTGGTGTTTCAGTATCGATGCTTTAAAGGAAATTCTTTCGTTTCGCGATAATATGACGCGTTAACTCCTGACCTTTCGTTATTCCTGCACGGTGCAACGTGACAATCGCGATCTAATTTGCAATTTTGGACCAACGTTGATTCACACATTTTCGTTTTATTTAGATAAGAAAGGTCGTGACGTCGTTTCTTTGTCTCTGGTTAAAAGGAAGCCTCGTGATATCTTCAATTTTCTGAATAAGATTGCACCAATTTCTTCACAGATAAATCTTTAATTACAGTTTCTTTTTCTGTTCCATTAAACGAAACAGAATATTTAAAAAAAAATATTGTTTCGCTGTCCACGATTATTTTGATAAGAATTTTATTATGATAATTGGAAGGCATTTAAAATAAATTTTAATCGTTCGGTTATTTGTTGACAAAATTCAGTAATAAATGTCCGAAAGCGTGAAAACAGTAAGTACGAGGGAGAAAAGGGGGAAGAGCTTAATAAGGTAGTGTGCTAAGCAGGCGTTCATTTTTAATTGGCGCGCTGACATTGGGACCAACACACGTTCTGCGCATTCAGGCGCCATCAGCACGTATCCGTAACGTCTACAGCCTCTTGCACTAACGCCCTTTTATACCGTGTCTTTGCAAATATATTCGTGATATCGTTTCTTTGTCTTTTTGGTTCGTTTTACAGGAGAAAAAAAATCTTTTACTAAATGGGATAAAATATTTAAATATTTCAAACAGAATTATCGGGGAAATTAGTTCATAAATTTGTAGCTTTGATCAATCTACGTAACTTTTACTCGAAGTACATTTTAATACAGTGCACGTATCAAAAGATCTAGCCAGATGTAATAACGCGTGGCAAACGTGACTAGAACGCGTGGGCGGAGCGACTTGCGTGGGAGTAGGGTAAAGAGAGCGTGGGAAGGAGTGGCTTAACCGGTGTCACTGCCAAAAAATATTCCCTTGTCATTTTTATAAGCTAAGATAAACTTTTATAGACGTATTATTTTAAATAACCCCTTATTTTAAATTTATCTGTAGATAGGGTAAGTTAGGTTCGAACAGAATTATCGGGAGAAATTAGTAGGTCAATTTGAAGCTTTGATTAATCTACGCAACTTCGTTGAAATTATTTCCAGTACAATGCACCTGTCAAAAGTTATAGCTGGATATAATTATGCGCGATGATCGCAATTAGAACACGTGGGTGGAGCAACACGTGTGGGAGTAGGAGAAAGAGGGCGTGATACGGCTAGTGTCAAACACCTTCCACCGCCAAAAGATACGTTTTCTTGTAATTTTTATAAATTGTTTCTAGTAGAATTCACATCATTCTGAAGTAATTGTTTTTGGGGCTGTATACCCCATAAAAATGGTCCAATTTTAAAACTGCCATAACTCCTACAATAGTGAATATATTTCAATGAAACTTTTTCCTGAAGTAGAGCTTATGGGTACCTACAAAAAAGTATTAGACAACTTTTCTGTAGGGCGTCAAACAAAAACATTAAAAATGAAAAACGAATTTTCAAGAAAAATCGACAGGGGGTAGGTGCCTAAATTTTTCGGCGAAAAAAAAATTTTTCAAATCATTCTAAAAAAATTATTTCTAGGTTCTGGGGTCAATTACAATCATTTTTGGTCATCAGACATACCCCCGAAATCCTACCCACTTTCCAGAAAAAAATTCGAGAAGGTGTGAGATTTTTCGTCGAAATTAAAAAATTTTAAATCGTTCTAAAAAAATTATCTTGAGTTGCGGGGGTCGAGTACAATCATTTTTGGTCATTATACATACCCCCGAATTCCTACGCGTTTTCGAGAAAAAAATTCCTTACTTAAAATATATTGTCTGATTATGAATGTTTCCCTGATTTTATTTTTCCAAACTATAAACGCCATCGATTTCACATTTCGTTGCAACCTGTTCGTTTCGAAGAATCATCCGGGTTGCGACATTCGTGTGGAAGTCTCGCTTTCGACGACGTCTGTGTGTACACAGTGCAGTAGTGCATCCTCGTCGTCGGTCTCGTTTACGCTACCCAGGAAAACCTGTTATCCCGACTCGCTCGGGCCATCATTACCGACACGATTCGTTCTGCTTCCGAAGTTTTCACGCCTACCCAGTCTCGCGATGCGTTAACTCGACGTGCCATTACGTGGCGCGATAATTTCATGTTTAATATCGACTGCACGATCGTGCCCGTTAAATGGAATACCGCCGCCCACGGTAGCCTACGTGTAAACAGAAAGAACCGTGCGTACATAGCGCCGACGCGTCACGCAACGCCACCACAGTTTTACCCAAACGTGGGCCGCGGGGCTGCCCATTGTTTTGAATAAATTGATCCAGGTTTACGGCGTCGGGACACGGACACGATAAATCTTATTGCGAGGGGTGAGATTTACGACGGTTCATTTGTTGCATCTCGGGTGGATTTATCGGCGGAGAGTTTGCGTCTGTTCTGGGGCGAGGGAATTGGAACGAACCCGCGAACGGGTGAATATTTCCCAGAAAATGGCGCGATATCGTGAAACATTTTTTCGAGAAACGGTTGGTCCAGATCGTGACTTTTAAATTTTATCACATCTTTTCAAATATGAAAGTCGTTTAGACTTGGACGAGGACAGTTGCTGCATTGATGGTTGTCGATAGTGGTTGCAACTAGTAATAGTTGCATTGGTTGTAGGTACAATTGATAATAGTTGCATTGGTTGTAGGTTCAACTAGTAATAGTTGCATTGGTTGTAGGTTCAACTGGTAATAGTTGCATTGGTTGTAGGTTCAACTGGTAATAGTTGCATTGGTTGTAGGTTCAACTGGTAATAGTTGCATTGGTTGTAGGTGCAACTGGTAATAGTTGCATTGGTTGTAGGTGCAACTGATAATAGTTGCATTGGTTGTAGGTGCAACTTACAATAGTTTCCTTAGTTGTGATTGCAACTGGAAATAGTTTCAGTCTATAATAGTTGTCACAACTGTTAATAATCACACTGATAGTTAGTAATAGCTGTGTTGATCGCTGTTACAATTACTAACAATTTTGTTGGTGCCCATTTTAGTTGGTAGCCTGATCCCTTGACTATTACTCTGGCTGTTAATAGTTGCTGTATTTGATAATTATAGTAACCGACGACATAGTATACACACTATGTCCATATCAGTGGGGTACGATTCCTATGGCACCAGTTACACTCGCTATAGTCTGCCTCTACATTTAATCGTGAAAATTAACAATAGCTTCGCTCGTGATTTTCTCGATCTCTCTCGCAAAGAGAATTGGATTTTTTCACTACCAAGAAATTAAAATGTCGAAATCCTGGAAAATTGTAGCATCCGCGTTACTTCCACGTCATTTCATTTCATTCCAGGATACTTTAATTTTATAGTTCTGCTCCCAATACCCACAACTATCGCTGCGGATGATAGAAATTAGCTGAAGGGATTAGCTGCACCGAAATTACGATTAAAGGCAGCAATCCTGCGGCAGGATATTTCCCGCGGGGTGGTTTCGCTGCTGCCTCGACTTATTGTTCTAATGTACCGGGTGTCCGTAAAGTCTCCCTACGTTTTAATAAACTGTAGTGAATTTTTATCAAATTTCAAAATTCGTTTCTTCGAATAAAAATAATAAATTGTTCATTATATTTTCCCCAGAGTACGTAGATACTTTTACGATACCTAGTACCTTTAATTTACGAAAGAAAAATTCTCTAATGGATCGAAACCATTACGTAGGAAATCCATAAAGACGCATTACCATTTTTATTTTCTCGCGTACACTTTTGTCATGCAAATTGAATCGGTTGCAAAATCACAGAACATGATCGTTCTCCTTGCGATTGTCTCCCAATGCACGTGCGCTCCTTCGCTTTTGTCCGCTACTCTGGGCGCGTTTTCATGAATTTCCGATGCGTCACGCGCGTTAAATTCGATTTCAGATTCGCTCCTTTCAATTCTTTCGTTTTATTCGAACCTTAGTGCCACGTTCGAGGACTTTCAGCTTAATTCTTCTCAAATCCCCAATAAATTTGCAAATGAAAGAAGTAATATTTTATATTTTCCTTCTCTATTTCTTGAATCGTGCCTCTCAGACATTTTAAAATAATCCCATGTCAAATTTTTTGTTAGTAAAAATCGATGAAGATAATAGATAAAGAAATTAATGCTAATTGCGGATAGGAAATTTTATAAATGCTTAACTTGGTCGAATTTCTGTTTCCGTGCGTAGAAGCAGTAAATCATGAATAATTCTGGAAACGACGGGACCGGGGAATTAATACTTAATTAACTCCACTATGAGCCCGACAACAATGTAATCTCGCATTATTGTCGTCGTTACATCGTGCGAACGAATCGTCGAATTATAAATAATTCACCGTGTCGCGAGTTGTCGCGAATCGATCCAATTACACGCTCGCTTCCCCCGCGAGCAACCAGCCGCGGCGAAACGCGAGAAATATTGAAAATAAATAAAAAAAAAAAAAGAAAAAACCTTAATCCGCGGTTGTCGATGCATCGACGGTCGTCGAATAATCTCTTAAAAGCGCGTCAGATTTAATCCGAAAAGCGGTGCAAGGAGAGCGGACAATTCAGCCGTCGTCGATCGATGGGAATTAATTAAATCCGATTTTCCCAGCGCGGTTCTCACAAAGAAGCAGCCAGGTTTTTTCGCCTAGCCTTCGGGATAAAGGCGAGTACTTACTGGGCATGTATAAACCCCCACGGTTCCACGGAAGCTTCGATTTTCAACTGGACGCTGCACAGAATTAATTTAGGTGGTCAAATTTAGAATTTTTTGGCATATTTTGCGATATTTCTGCGATACATGGGCAGAATACCACGCGAGTACCACGTGTGTCATGCAGAAAGTACACAGAATGCATAAAATGTTGTCACATGTCTTTCAGATATCACAAATACTACTAAAATGTCACACGTGTGATATTAAAATCTTATACGGTGGCCAAATATCATAAGCAATGCAGAAATACCACTTATACCACATAGAAATCATCTGAATACCATTTATATTCTATAGAAATCACCCAAATACCACTCACATCATATTAATTTCATACAGATACCGTGTATGTCACACAAAGATCACATTTAGTTGTTCAGGTTGTGAATTCTATCAATTCTTATCTTATCCGGTATTTGGAAGGCGTGTGGGTGAATACCAAATTGCACAAATACCATATGAAATGAGTACCACATCTCACAAATACCACATGGACCACACAAATACCACACTACTCAAATAAATACCACATGTAGCTCACAAATACCGCATGTACACAACAGGTACTCGAATTCTGAAGCATTCGAATAATATTGGGATACTCGAATATTGAAATGGTACTCAAGTACTCGGATATCGAAGAAAAACGTAGGCGTTGGAGTATTCGAGTACAGAGAAGTTAGATTCGAAGCTTTCCGACGATTCGTGAGTGTATCGTCCGCGAGATTTGCACTCGTTTCGAAGGAAGCTCGTGGAATCCCGAGCAATTGGTCATTGACACATATTCCCAGAGGCGCTAGATAATTTTTAAAGGCGGCCATTCGGACGATTGACCTCGCTATTTATCGCCATGTATTTTCGCATGCACGACGTTCGCGAATTTTTACGTAATACAGCAATCGATCTTCGTTAAATTAGCAAACGCACACGAATTTTATCGCTTGAATTCGTTCCGCTCCCGGATGTTTGATGGCTCGATCGATTTCTGTATACAAAAGGACGATTTTTTAACAAAACATCGAGTAAAGATTCCATATGCAATTTACAAATATTCCGTGTTCAATTTTTATTTACGTGGACTGAAACAGCTTGATTTACTGTATCATTTTTTTTTGCGAATGATGAAAGCCTTCTTCTGGATTTTTATTTAAAATTGATTCTATGGTTGAAATTTGAGATTTATTTTTTTGTAATTTTGTAGCATTTCGAACGTAATGATGCGTGATATTCTCAAATATTGTGGCGATGAATAATTTATATGCTCGCGTAACCTTGCGTTTCTTTGCGAATAAAGTTCTCGAAAAAGGATCTCACCATGCGCCAAAACTCGTCGAGCAATAAATCATGTTTTTCAGGTTTGCTCTTCCAGCAAATAAGGATTATCCATCTTAGAGAGACGTCGAGGAAAATAAATAACATATAATTGTTTATTTTATTTTATAATCGTTTGGAATATTCTCCAAAGAATTATTTTACGTTTCCAAAAAATATATTCCCTATTGTATCGGTCGCCATATTTGTAGCCTTAGCGTATATTTGCGTAGTATAAAAGTTACATTAAACACGGAAAAGAGGTACGAGGATACACGAGATAAATTAAAGAAAAATGTTACAAATCGATAGTGCATAAAAAAAACAGTCACGTCCGAACGTATTAAATGTCAACAACGTTCTTGTATATTGATTGCAGAGAATTTGTTTTTTTCCTTCCGTGACGTGCGTAAAATACTTGTACTCGTGTGCACCAGGTATGTCATAGTTATTTTAAACTGGAGTATCCATTTGCATTTTCAAAATTTTTCAAATTGCAAGGAATAGGATTCTAAAAACAAAGATCCTTTTACTTAATAACAAGGAAAACTTCAAACTGAAAATTACATTATTAAGTATATCTCAAATTTCCATTTTAATTTGATTTAAAATTATTCAATCTTCGATGCAATTATTTATTATAATATATGCTGTTGAAACTTGATTTTCTTCCTTATGCGTATATACCCGGTGTAACCAATACAAAATTGCGTCACTAATGTCGAAACTATTACGAGGAGGAACGTTGAATGGCATCTTCGTTCTCTGGTCGATTGTTGAACCGTGGAATTCGACCTGCTGCACATCTGCAACTGGTCTTATGCATATTTACATCTTTGCGGGTTTATGCAAATCTTTTTTTTTCCCCCGCGTCGCTTCCAAATGCACTCCAAAGCGACCGCTGGCAAGTAGAATTGCCCGTGGAGATTGCCGCGCCTCTGGTGGTACTTTAATTGCGTTTGCAGTTTTTCTCGACCAGCGAGAAAAAACGTATTGCAACTTAAAGTGGCTGAGAACCGACACAATAAGTCATTAAATATTTACAGAACTTAAAATTACTTGTTCAAACCTAGTTACCAACTTTGTATTCGAGACTTATCGTTGCAAACACGAAAATAAGAATTATTTGCCGGTAAAATCTTACATTTTTTATCTACTACAATTATACTTTCTACAGTTATTATTAAAGTTATTTTTTTCTAGTCGATTAAAAAATTTTTGTATAAGTTATTTACTGTATCGCTGATTTGTGACACGATTTAGCGAGGAAACTCGAGAATCAACTGCAGAGATATTGATTTCTCCGCCACCCTGTATATCGCATACCAAACTCATTCAAAAGTCATTACAGTAAAGTCACGTTACTTGCTACATTTATCATTAATGACGCAGCAGCGCGACGCAGTCATTACCCGTTTGCAAGTACTTTTCTCATTAGCGAAAGAATAGTTTCCAAGCCAAATTCAAGATCGTGTCAAAGAAAATCACCTTCAATGTTTTCGTCTGCTTTTCACCGACCCATCCTATTTGTCGTTGGTTCGTTCGACAAACTTATTAATTTAACAATCTGACGTTCACTCTCGCGGTGGTCTCGATTTTTCATAAAAAAACACATTTTTCGAAGAACGATGGTCAAATTGGTATACGAATGTGCGAATGGGTCGAAACAGCCGCGTCAACAAAGAATTAATTCCCATCCATTCGTAAAAGTATTTTAAAAAATTGAAGATCGTAGACGGCGGCAAAGTTTCCAGCGGAAATCGAGAGAAAAATGAGGGGGTCGTTGCGCGGCGTCGAAACACAGCCGGAAGGGAGATTAATGTACGGGGGGGAGGGCGATGCGGAAAGCTCGAAAAAAAAACGCCTACGAAGGGGCAGGTGGTCGTAACCGGGCAACTAAGTCGAACGAATCGCTGAAAACGAGCTAAGCGGGTCACAAACACCAGTGTGCAGGTTTTTCTGCCGATCAGAAGTTCGCTGCATTGTGAACGGATCGGGGATGAAGACGGGACCGGGGGGTTGGAGGGTACAAAATATGGAATCTTTGGAGATCCGTTACTCGATCTCGCGGGGGATGAAGGCCACGAGCTGTTGTCACGATGCCAGAGGAAATATGAATTTGTACGATCTCTATCTCGCTCAACTGCGGATATATTGGACCGCTCTAGGGATACTTTAGAATTTCTTGTTATGAAAGTAAAATACTGGTTTAGTCGAATCATGGATACACTTGGTCCGTTGGAGTCCTTTCGAGCCTGTCGAAGCTATTTGTGTCCCTCTAGACTTGGCTTCGTTGCGATACTTCTCTGACTATGGAGATATTGAACGTAGCAATGACCCTCGTGAGTTAGCTACTGCTGATTTTGCAATACCCTCAACTGTGGGGGCGTTGAAGTCGTTGATGTGGTCTAGATTTTAGCTATTGCTAGTAGTCCTCATTTTGACAAATTAGATTATGAAAAACGTCCTAATTATACCAAAGCTTGGGGGGTACAAATAGAATATCCTCATAGTTACTGGTGAGTCAGAAACAAGGATCGATGAATATGACATCTCCATAGTGAGGAAGAAGAATCTGTTGTGTAGCCAATACTAGTGGTATTTATCACTTGTGTTAACTATTAGGTGATGACTTGTACCCCTTACTTCTAACTCAACCAGTACTGTTGATGATATCACACTTTTATCAATTATTGTAGTAGTCAAAACTACTATTATCCATTCGTTAACTACTAAGCTCTACTTGCACCCCTCACTTCTGACTCAATGAATACTGTTGATGATATACTTTTATCAATTATCGTAGTAGTTAAGACTACAAGTATTCGTTAACTACTAACAGACAGGAGCACTTGAAGTTCCTTAACCCCTTGATTAATCAAGACTAGTCATAGCTGTCCTCCCATTACTGTGGCGCTCATGATCCACCTGTCCTCCGATGTTAGGCTAATGATCCTGTTATGGACACAGCACCCTAACCCTTCGACGCAATTAATAGACCAGAGCAAGGCTACCAATAGGTAACAGATTATCGACGTGTCACTTTGTTTAAAGGACACTGTGTCCACGCAAGGAACACGCCAAGAACGATCGATGGAACTTTCTCTCTGAAGACGATGTCTCCTTCTACGCAATGCGACAGAGCCCAACTCGCGTGCAGGCTCGATTCAGGTTGCTTTGATTCAACTTTGATGCGGTTTACCGAGTCAATTATCGGATTAACCGGCTTTCCCTGTCATCGTAGCAGTAATCTCGATTTCGCCGCGAGTTAATTAATGCTAAACAATATACCGTTCCGCGGTGACTCGATTATGTGGTAAATGAAAACGCATTTCGCGGTTGTGCGCGGGATTATTCAGCGTTTAACTTCTTGCCCGCGCGTACGACTAGTTCCAACGAGGAAAGTAGAAGTTCCTACGGCGGTGATTCCCGTTGCATTTCAAACGCTTCACGCTGAAAGGAAATGTCGTAACAAATAACTGCCGTCGCCGCGGCCTCCGATATTCATGTTCCACAATATTGTTCGCCGGTTGATTGAAGCAAAATTTAAAAAAAAAAAAAAAAATATAGAAACCTCGCGAACGAAGTTCTATTAATCGTTCGAAACGCGGGGGATAAGCAGTGACGTAGCTCGTGATAGAAAAGAACAATACTTACAACGTTGCATTGGCTTCCTTTATTTCTAAAGAAAAATATATGGCTGCGTTTAATTGCAAAATTTCAATTGTTTGCGGTCTACCGTGACAAAAAAGCCGGGTAGAAGAAAGGTGGACAGGGAACATTGGATTTCCCGTTTTCTTTTATTGGCAGTGTCTTTTATGAGTAAAAAGGGTTGGACGCAAGAAATAATATGCACGGGGAATGGTCGTTAAAGCCTCGTGTGTTTTATGAAAATTTTAACGAAGATTTTCAGTTATTAATGTCGTCAGTAATTAGGACAATTGACGGACACCCGCTTCTGTTGAGGATAGGGATGTTGGGATTATTAGTATCCCCCAAATTAAACTATTGACGATACGTCACTTTCGCTAACTATGGATATCTTAGAGGCATTAGTGTCTCTCAGGGTAACCAGTCATCCTTCACTTTTGCTAACAGTGAATGGATTAGGATTAGGATTACTAGTGTCTCTCCACTTTGGGTTAACCAAAATTGCCACTGATGCTTCAATTTCGTTAGCTATGAGGATATTGGAGCCATCGATGTCACTTTGTTTTTGGTTGGTCGGAACAACAGGTGATCAATCACTCTTGTTAGCGATAGGGACATTAAGCTAACTCCCTCAGAGTTAATTTAATCAGACCTATTACTGACCCTCCAGTATCATTAACACGTTCCCCATAAGTAGAAATAGACCACCTCAGATCTTGAGAAGCCATTAATCAGGTACTCTATCTAGTCAAAAACAAAAGGACAACTGGATTAGTCAAAGCTAAGTCTCAGTTAAAAACTGAGGAACATCTTCAATATCCTCCCTTTACTTTTACCTGATTGGAATCTACTGGAATCTACTACTGAATACTGGAACTAAAATACTGGAATCCACTACTGACTACTAGAATACTGGAATCTACTGTCGACTACTAGATTACTGGAATCCTTAATGTTATCTGCTACTTAGTAAAGATTAATCCATCGCTTTCACCAGTCAGTGTAACCATCTAATACCTACTTTTACTTTGACTGTATTGATATTTTGAGAGTGGAGAACGATTCCTCTCGGTAACTCGCCTTGGTATACTCTAAGGTAACCGTAGGATGACGTTTCTTGCCCCCATCTCTGTTAACCTCCTCATGGTTTCATCGAGTCCAGGTCAAATGTCAATCGGATCACACGAACGTATCCGAGTACACTTTGTCATTCTGTCATGATCGCAAAATTAATTCGTACCGGCGTTAACGAAACAACACGAACCCATCGAACAGACAACCGTGGGGGAGTGGGAGGTGGAAAAGTAAACGCATGTACAAAAGCAACCGCACGAGAAGCCAGCGACATGGAAGCGAGGCGACAACGACGTCGCATCGACAAACGCGCATTCCCCCCTCGAGCTTTTGATCTCGAGCGCGTGCTGGAACGTCACCTGGAACGCCACGAGCCCCCGGTTCTCTTCGGGCAAATTGGAAACGTAGCAATCGAAAGCGAACCTTGACACCTTTTTCCACTTTCTCTCTCCGTCTACCGTTTTCCCACTGTCCCCGCTGTCTCTCTTCTGCCTACCTTGATGGTCGTTTTTCGAGAGGGCGGCACACACTCGACTCCGGGATATATGCTTTCCTCCTCGGTCGACCGCATCAGCCAGCGGGGAAGTTTCTTAAAATAGATTCTAGTGCCTGGCCGTGGGGTGGGGGGGACGACGAGGGGGTGGGCCGGGCGTCTGTGTGCACGTGCATTGAATGTACACAAGCCGAGGCACTCGAGAGGGAACGCCTGAATGTCTCCGTTGTGCTCCGGAGGCACGCGAGTCCCGTTGAACACCGGGCTCCCGTCGTATTTAAGTGTGACAATCGTTTTTCTCAGGGTCGCGGAAGTTTGCTTTTCAGCCTCTTCTCGGTTCCTCCGGTAACTTCTCTCTTGTTGCGTTCCGGAAGGTCCGTATTAAAGCGAGGGATACACGTAAGCTTCGTTTTCTTTCCACTCCTTTATTCGAGATCGAATGACCTTGTACGAGGGGTCGTTATAATCGTCTAAACACTCGTCGTTTAATTAGGAATAGAAAGGTATGATATGTCGTTAAAAAAAAAACAGATGACCTTGAGTTTATTGGAAAATATTTTACTTAAAGAAAAAATATCACTCTCATACTATAGTATTCTTCGTTTTATTCGACTTTCGTAGAGGAAGTTTCCTCGTAACTCTTAAAATGGTGGAGTTATTCGAGGTAAACGGAGCTATAGCGCTGCCCTGTATGTCGTATGGTGCCCCACGTAATCGTAATCGCGAATTTTCAGGCACTTCCAGTAATCTGAGAAAAAACTTTTATAATTCAAATCAGTCAGCTTTTTTATCATTTATAAATTGCAATGTTAAACGTTTTTTAAAAATTATTTTTTTCGTAGAAGTATCAAGTTTGACTGTTTTAAACTTAGCTTACATCAAGACGAGTTCAAGTTCAGTGGTGTAATTGTTCCACTTTCACTCAGAAAAGAGTTTATGTCTGTGAAAAAGTAGCTCGATACTCGAAACTCTAAGCCTATAGACATTCCGAGGTCATAGTTCATTGAACTCGCCTTGACATCGTCTACAACTCAATTAAAACAAAAATAACAATTGACGTTTAAACAAGTCAAGATTGGCTTTCTTTTCTTTTCGAAAAACTCATTTTCTAGAAATGTTTAACATTCCCAATTTGACTTCGGTATAGAGTATTGACCGATGTGATAGCTTCTATTTGAGAATACAGATACTCTCGATTTGTATTTGTCGTGAAAGTTTGCTCGATCGTCTAGAGGGGTAAAATTGGAAGTCTGATGTTTCAGTTGATCAGTATATCGTTCCTTAAGCTGTGGTATCGTTTGGTCTACCGAGTCTGTAACCCAGTCGCGTAACATCTTTTGTGACAACATTGCGCAAACAGATGTTTCTATAAGTATGTGCGCAGTTATAAAATCCACAGTGGATCTAAGCATTCGTGTGTATTCATTCTTAAGCTGCTCACGCACAATGTCCCGAGACAGAAATATAAAACCTCGTTGTGTAATGCATTTTATTAGATCATTTTATTCAACGAGGTTGCATTACCAGACTTTGCTCCACGTGCATGTTTATGAATTATCGTCACACATTTCGATCGTGTCGCGTAACAATGAACTTTAATTTCTTCGTAGACGTTCATTAAAAATAATGTATACTTTGCTGCAAATGCAAAAGAAAATTTTATTTAAGAACAACGAAACTTTGACTTAATTGTAGCGATTAACGAGACATTTCGCCAAGTGTGATTGTGGTTTGAGCTTCTCTGAAAAAAGAATTCAATTACATTAGAACAATCACCAACTGAAGTAGTCATAATTGAATTGCGATGTAATTGAACTACTACTTAATTGAACTAGCATAACTCTGCACAAATTTCAAGTAGATATCTCAGTCTCTGTGTACGAATATTGCGTAACGTCAAACGTCGTCTGGAGGGGAACATTTCTCGACGCGTTCTCAACGATGCCGCGAGACGAGACTGGTCCGCGAGACGTTTCTGCGAATGTGCACGCGGCTATAGACGTCTCGAGACCCATCCGTGCATCCACGCGATTCGAAGCTGGTTCTTCAGTGATGACTCGGTCGCGTATAAAGAGTTAACACCGTCGGTGCACTCCGTGTTTTTTCCAGCTTCTCGTCGTCGCCCTCTCGCACCCCCTGGGGGGGTGGTCCCTTTCACGTGTCCCGGGCTTGGGTGTCTGTCGTCCGTGTTTCGTCTCCCTGACCCGTCCGTCGCTTTTTTTTTTTCTCTCGAGCCTGCAAGAGGAACGTGCGAACGCAGCCTCGCACACAAGGTGAGACAGCCACTCGTCGCTATTTTCGCGCACCCTCCACCCCTGCTTGTATTGTTCGCGGCCCGTATCGGCCCTTGTTAATTGGGGGAAGGATAATTAGCGTTCGATCAGTGTTCGGGTCGCGCAACTACGCCTCGCGTGGAAGTAAGAATGATCACAATGGGCGGCGGGGCTCGTTCCCGCGCTCGATAGGTGGTAACATGCTTTCCGATCCGGTTCGAAACTAGGTCGACGTGTTTTCGCGGTCAAATCGCGTGTATTCTGTGCTTCCTGGGGGATACCGTTTTGTTTGTCACGCGCTGACTGCTGCTGGGTCGCCTCCGCGTCCCTAACGGGGCACAATAGAGCGATGTAAAATCGTTTAGACGGTATGTGGAGCGAATATCGTAACGCGGACTGTTACTCGGGGATTCGTCGGTGGATAGCGGGTCGGAAACGTGCCGTGAGCATTTGCCGTGCGAGGCTCCGTGTTCGAGGAGGACGATTTTTAATTAACGAAAGGGGATGGCGCGCTGGGAGGGGTGACTTTATTCGCTGAATATCTTTAGAGACTTGAATTCTCATTCACTGTTCACTTTGGCGAGAGTGCAGTAGTTTGTAAAGATTTGTGTAGATAATTTTAATCGATAATTGGAGAAACTACTCGTTTCTCACGGAATATTGTAACGATCGTGATTTAAACTATGGAAAATGATTCTTTGTACAAAACTGAATCGAAGCTTTGGAGTACGCTTTTCCCGTAGGAAGCTTGGTTTTCGAGAAAATCGATGTTGAAAATTCGCCGGGCGCACGCGAATTTATGTAAGTGAGAACCGAGTAAGTTGGCCGTTCAAGGTCACCGACTGGTTCCCCCACTAGTAAGTTCCGAATCATTCTAACCGATCACGCGCAAATAATGCTCATTTCTTTAAATGTCAGCGTGTTTTAAGCACTTTCTTCGACGTAATTCCAAAGCTGTTTCGAAACGATCATTGGATTCTTTGAATCGCACACTTTCCGATGGTCCGCGAACTCGACGGAATCTCGACATTTTCGCGGATATTTCGCGACAGTGTAATCGTTCGGCGCGGTTCAATAAATGCGCGAGGCCATATTCATCTCGCGACGCTCGGAGCCAATAGAATTAATTTGCGAATTTATCCGCGACGCGAGGTTTCCTTGCATTCAATGAAAGTGAAATTAAGTTGGTTTCATCGAGTGGCTCGCGAAGCTCGTCGAGTGGCGTTGAGCGTCGCGCGAAATGGAATTTTTCTGCGTCCGATAAGAGTTAAATCTGATCCTTGATGAATTAAAATTCGAGAGCACCGAAGATCGCGCCGGTGGAATATTAAATTAGTCGCGCGCTTTCGTTCGAACTTGAACGGAGGCTGAATTTCAGTCCAAACGATAGAGGATATAACGCAGTTAACCGAAATCAATAAAAATCCAGTCTGATCGTTTAAATTAATAAAATAAGAATCTCCATTGTAACGATCCTGACCTTCGTGTTCATTTTTATTTAAAAAGGGAAAAATAAACAACGAAACACCTCCTATCTTAAACATGATCAACAGTCTTTTTAATGGCCCTGTACAAAGGATTCCACTGTCCGCAATTCTAACGTAATAGACTCCAAGCAGGCAGGGATATTGTTTTAACACTGTGACAGATCCGTTTGTACACAGCTGCGAGAGAATAATCGCGGTTAATCCTCAAAGAGTACGCAGATAATGCGGTTCAATTCTCTGAGGTCAGTTTCAAGTACGCCGATGAATATTTATTAGCTGCTAAATCAAGGGATTCCGTCGAAGCTTTCAGAATACAAATCGTCACGCATTTACCTCTGGCAAAAGTGAACATCGATGCCTCGAGGCTAGTGCATCTTGGTTGGACGAGAACGCTATGAAATTGTGACTTATACCTCGTCTAGATCTTTCGACGTATTAACTTCGATAATTTCCTGTACGTCGAATAAATTCTTCGACGAGTCTCACTATGCGGTTAACAGGAAACGATTATTTGCTACGGTTCGTGTAACGATGCAGGATAAAAAAAAAATGGTAGAAAAAAAAACAATTGCTAGTTCTAATTCCTTCTTTTTTGGATTGGAAATTCTACAAAGTTAAATAATTCTTTGCTTGATTCTTGAGTTCGATTGCAGAGTGGAGGAATTTTAGATTATAGTCGTTCGTCGATGTTAGAACGGAGGCGAAGAGAAGAATGGAAACGGAAGGTTTGCAAAACGTCGCAGTGTCGTAGATAGTAGACATTTATCTGGTACTACGATCAGAGGCCCCAGTAACTGCACGAGAAATCGTTTTCAGCCAAACGAGCTGTCGATAACAGCGGTCTGGGATCGTTATGCCGCGTTTCTTGTCGTTGGGTCTTCTTGCGATTTACCTTCGTCGATAGGCTCCTTGTCATGCGTCTATTACTTTGAAGCATTGTGTCCTGAAACGATCGAAACATCTCTGGAAATCTCGGAAGGGTTCAGGCTCTGAGCACAAAGCAAACTAAATCGGTTGGAATCTCGAAAAATTACGTACAAAGGATCCACGATGAAATATATTTTTGTATTACCAAATTGGTTCGTTCGTTTCGTGGCACTTCAGCTCCCTACCTTAATAGAAAGGGTTAAATATACGACGGCTTTCATCCCTGGCATTTGCTTCGTTCTTCCGAATTGTCCGGAAACGCGATCTCCTAATTGTCTGGAGTAGCGTCACGGCACGGTTAAAGGGTATCGATTTACCAGCCGCGGGACAGGAGGAGCGAGAATCGGCGGGCAATTTGTCGAGAGCGATAAAACGCGACGATAAGGCGCGGAGTGTCCAGAATCACAAGGACGACACCGAGAGAGAGATGGAAAGATTAAGAAGTGGAACGCGCGTTGAGGCCGGGGGGTTTGCAAACGGGTAAGCCAGACGGTTCCAAGGGTAACTATCAGAACGAGGAAACCAGAGCCAGGATATGTGTACCGATGACGATTAAGATACAAGTGTTGCTCCTTCGTCGACGACGTTGCTGGTCGTTCGCGAGAGGAATCGGCTCCCAGCATGCGTGCACTGTGCCACGAACTGCTCTCGAGTATCATTTTCTGCTTGTGACAACCGGAGAAGTGACTTTGGTCATTCATAACGTAGATTTGTGTCTAAAGAAAGATCTCCGTGCGGAATTTCAATTCCCATAACACAAACCCTATCTACTTGACGCCCCACAGGCGTGCTCCGCACATGAGCCATGTCTCACCGACTTCTATGACTCAGAACTCCAATAATGTTGTATAGTTCTCTATCTAAACACGAAAATACACTGAAACTAGTCCCAGAACTGAACTGGAAGACTCTATGAAGCAAAATCTCTTAGTCAGAAACCCTATCGTGCGGAATTTCAATTCCCATAACTACTTCCCTATCTACTTAACGCCATACAGGCGTTCTCCGCACACGAACCTT